>NC_092816.1:23842500-24142500 GCF_023375885.2 Dermacentor andersoni | reverse complement strand
TATCACGTGTCATCATCAAACAGCCATCCGATTTGTTTTAAACGCGTAAGCATTTCCATGCTTGCCCAATGAAAGAAACCGTCCGTCCGTCCGGTAAGACGATCGCTTTCAAGATAGCGCACGCAGCAGCGCGCGAATTCACCTCCGTGCTGTCTCTCGCTTCAACGCGAGCTACGCGGGGAGAATAGGGAACACACGAAGCTGTTAGCAGTCGGCGCTCTGTCTCCTTCGTAGATCGCTTTCAAGATAAGGCATATGATACAGTCCTCGCGGCGGCGCCAGACGCAGCCGCCGCCGAAGGGCGGTTGATCACGGTTTATAATGGTTCGACGCGGATGGATAAGGCGCTAAAGAGCGATAACGGCTTATAATCATCGTAACATCATCAGCGCACGTGGCGCCGCCACCTGCAGTAGTTTGCTTTCGTAAGCAATTCACCTTGCGCAGCCGTCGGCTGTGGTTTGTGTTGCCAGTGCTGCCGTTTGTACTAGTCGGATCAAGTTTCATTACATTGATTACGACACCGAGCAAGGGGCATAATGCTTACGCATACTTAGACTACTCCCAGAGAAGTCCCTGCGTAATTTTTAACTGTTTCTCTCTCTATCTATCTCTCTTTCTCTTTCCGTTGTATGCCTCACCGTCCAAAATATATGGAGTAAGTTCCCGACGGAAAGAACACGCGACGCCATGCATGGCAAAGATAGAACAGGAAGAACACAATTAAACCCACAATATTACATATCAAGAAGTTCTTGAATCTCTTCAGAGAAGAAATCCACTAAGTAGTTACTGTCGTCAGCTTCATAACCAGAGTTCTTAGGTACCTTGAGAAACTGGCTAACTGACACAATTCTGAGCGCATTTTTGACATCATATGCACTGGGCACGGGAGAAATCATCCGGATGACCGAAAACAAGTTCTCCAGGCAATCTTGGGCCAATCGTCCTGTCAAGAAGAATGCGTAGCCACATTTCTTTAGCACAAATTCATGCAGTTGAAGCACTACAACAGTGGACATTAGCACCCCTGCCTGGCATGGCTTTCAGACCTTTTTGATGCCAATGCCTAAGCTCTCAATGAATTCAACAGCGAGTTTCAGCGTTGCAATAGCCTCTTCATATTTGCTTTCATTTGATTAGCTCAGAGCAACAACAGGGTGCCGTGCAGTCATGATTGTGTACCACTTGAAAATCACTTCACAAAACCAGGCTGTTGTTTCAGCCTCGGGCGGCAGCTTCGTGCGCTCTACAAAGTACCTTATAGCTGCAGGTGCTTCTCAGAATAACTGAACAGCTACCCCTACCTTCATCTTTGTGAAGTGGCCGTTGCAAATGTGCACGGTACTCAGGTTAGGTGCCACCTTCAGTTGTTCTGAGTCCATCTTTAGGACTGCTTCTATGTACTCAATCGACACATCACTGCTGCGTAAATTGTACTTTGCCACTATTTCTTCACTAAGTTTCATGGGATCTTTTCGTACGAGGTGCCCTCTAATATATTTTAGCACATGTGAAGGATCCGGCATAAAAAACAATGACATAGAATTGTCACATGGGTGGGGAACAGTGCATCTAGTGATAGAGTAGCGGGAGCTTGACAGGTTTAAGCTCCGCCACATCGCACGGTTGGAGCTCCCCATGTCGCATGTCACGCACAGCACACGCAAAGAAATGTCCGCACAAAGGTTGATTAAATGGAAGACAAAGTCTCTCAGCTTCTCTCCATTGACAAAAGCACCTGTGTAGTGATAAGCAATCACCTGCTTCCAGCGGGTGTTTAGGCCCCCAACCATAAAGACGAGTACACGGTTTGCTGCTAGGTCGGTTTCAGGGAGCGTCACCTTGCCAAGGAAGCCGTCACCATTGCTGTCTAGCTCGACACCCTTGCGAATCTCCATTTCATCGAGAAATATGACGCAGTCTTTTTCTATGTTTGACATTGCGGCCACTTTAACTTTCATCATAGTTACTATATCAATCAAAACGCCGGGCTTAAATGACAGGCGCTGCGGTCGCCTGCAAAGTGTTCTTCGTGAGGGAAGAGGATTGCCCTGTTCTAAAAGTAAGTCGTAGCCTGCAGAGCCACAAGCAAACTTGAGTTGCAGCGCTTTCTTTATGGTTTCTGCACTCCATGCACTACCTTTCCGGCCCTTTCTCTTCAAGGCAGCCTGCTGGTCCTCGTTCAAGAAATCCAGATTCACGACTCTCACGTAGTGATTGACTATAAAGCCCTGTTTAGCATATTTTATGCATGAATATACTGTCAACTGGTAATTGCTATAAACCGGTCATCGATGCTGCTAAAATAAAGTGGCCACACGGCTTCTCAACACTGAGAAAAAGTGCATTCAATAGATAGCAATTTCCGATGTGATAGCTTGTTTATTTGGTCGGGAACGTTAAGGATTTCAAAAACAAGAAGTGCTACAACTCACTACAAATTAACTGCAGCGCATGTCTTGCTTCCATGCCCACTAATTCTCGCAGCTTCGAGCTGGCGCACGTGAATGCGTAGCCTTACTCTTGCATAACTTGATATCAGCATGTGTTCCAGAGAATCCTTGTGTCGCTGGCATGCCTCCAGACTGCACTGAGTCCTCTTGATTAAATATTCTGTCACAGCCTTTAGAAGAGACTTCAGGGGGAACAGGTTGTCAGTCCAGGATGTGATTCCTTTAAAGTGCTCTTTGCAGGATGTGAGAAAGCTCATAACTTCACCGCTCGGATAACATAAGTTCTTACCATCATGAGCATACTCTTTTAGTGCAGTTAAATATGCATGCTCATGGCTCGTCGAGCCCAGCATTGCAGCCCTGCACTGCTCGCAATTTTTAGTTTTTTTTTTCCAAATTCCTTTCTCAAGAAAGCCGCCAATATGGTGCAAAATGCTGCACTCAACTGAAGTCAGTGCTTCTTCCAGTCATTCTGTGAGTGGTTCGTGCGCTGGGGCACGCAACACCCGGGCATTTGGGACCAGAAAACGCCGTGCACGTGTCTCTCTCGACCGACCGTAACGAAATGTGGGAAGCGCGATGGCGGCCGGCGGTCGGAAGGCGGCACTGACCCCTTCATAGTATGACTCCACCCTCCGAGAGGGCGCGCGCATCGAGGCACCCTAGGGGAAAAGACCCATTGTTTCCCAGTGAGCAGGTGAATCGAACGGACCTGCAATGTTGATGTTTACTATATATAATTTCGGAGCCAAGAAACATAAAACGCAGCTTGCCCATGGAGAAAAAAAACAAACTTGCAAGTTAGGTGAGATGTGTATTAAGCCGAACAGACACTAGAACACCATGCTTGCAATAAGTGATGTAACACTCTTGCTTAGTGAATCCATTTATTGAACTTCCGCATGTTTTGGTGCTTTGCGCACCCTCTTGCCTTCCCGTGCAACTTCAGTAAAATAAGTGCGCAGGTACTTTCTCACTGCATTGATTCGATGATCCTTAGGTGGCTGTGGTGCAGGATGCAGCTCAATGTACTTTGCCAGGCAGTCTGAAAAATATTGCAGAAGTGATGCTCAGTAGAATCCAGTCAAACGACATCTGGGGAAAGAAAAAGTGTATGGTTCAATGAGGTTTCATTGAAGTGAAGGACGTAGATTGAGGACATTTAAGTGAGGAACTGTACTGTATGCTGCTTCTTTTGCACAATATGTCTACCTGTGCACAAAGGGTTGCCAAAGAATAGTGCAGCTATCATATTCTGTTTCATGCTAGCTAATTTAAACTAGTAGTTTGCTTTGATAGTCTATACCAGTAATCCCCAACTCATCTCTGTCTACGCACTGCATGCAGCCCACATAGCTTCGCTTGGCATGCGCGGCACTGTTTTCTCATCTTTTCCATTAGACTATACTACGGAAGAAATTTTTGGGCCAATGTGATTGAAAAAAAAAGGTACACCTTAAATTCAGGCAAATACTGTATATTTCATTGTAAACTTTCACTTCTTAAAATGTCCACATGCAGGCCATAAATGGGGTATTTAGAGGCAAATGTCTTCGACGCATTCACTGTGCATTAAGTAACAGCAAGACAAATGCAGCAGCTGTTGAACACCTTCCTGGGGGGTCACATGCATGTATGCTGATTATGGTTACATTAGTTCGCACTATCTAGCGAACGCCAACTTTAGATAGAAATAATGGATTTGAACCACTAAATGTATGAGCGCCATCTGGAGCTTTCAGAACAGGATCGAATTGACCAGGCTACTTAACAGAAATATACTTATTGTTAACATTCCATGGGCAGCCAGCCAATGTCCCAACCCTATTTTAAGTTTATACAGTAGTTCCGCTGAGTTGAGTTTTCTGTCACTGGAGTCAAGTGTATACGTTTTGGTTCCACTTACTTATTTGAGTAAACCGATTGGTTAACTGATCAGAATTAACATAGCAAAAAAATAGCTGAGCTACAAGAAATGCTGTAGTAGAGGGCTCCTGATTTTTATGACCACTTCGGTTTCTTCAGGAATGTTCTTGAATTCTTCCCGTATTGGAAGTGAGTGGGAGTCAAGCTTGTAGCCTTCATGGTCAGCAGCATAACACCATAGGCACTGCAGTGCAATATGTGTAATAGTCTGCAAGGAATCTCTGCTGTAGGATATACTTACTCTTTACCATCTCCACCTTCTCTGGTGTGGCCGGCAGCTTTGTTGCGTTTGTGGCCACGCTGCGGCAAGCCTGGCCTGTAAGGCTGCGTGTGGCAGCCTCGGAGGGTAGCCAAAAGTGTTTGACTAGCTTTAAACAACACTTCGCATCTGATACATTTTTCATGACAAAGAGCCATTTGTCCAATGGCATGAAGATGTTTTCCACAAGTTTTACCTGCATTAAGATAGTGATGAAAAGAAACAGTTATTTTTTTTGCTAAAATATAACTATCTATAAAGGTGGAGTCAAGTAGATATCGCACAAGACAAGAAAAAAATTTCGCTGCCTAGTAATGTAAAACAGTCATCAGCAAAATAAACTTGCACACACCATTGTAAGCAACAGCCTCAGGAGGAATGCAAAGACGTAGGATCGTTCCCCACCTGTGGTAAGTTGCTTTTTCATTTATCATTTCTTTAATTCAATCAGTAAGTGCAAGTAATTTCCCCTATGTTTTCTTTGGTGTCTGTTTGTTGGCTTCTGATGATACGATGAAAAATTGGGCCCCTCAGTTAACCTCCCTTCTCGTTCTGACATAACGAGGGTCTCCAATCCGGCAACATAGATGCTTTCATGTAGAATGTACGGGCTTATTGACCAGTTGCCTTTACCCAGAAAGATAACGTACTCGTGACGCCTGCGGGAGAAAGGATGTTCCACATCCGCTGCCAAGGTTTGTGAAGTGGTGGGTCTGGCTAACACTACCAAGGTTAGTTCTAGTAGTAACACATAAATACCAAAGAAACTGGATGGCGAAACCGCGCCGCAGTAACTCAATTGGTTAGAGCATTGCACGCGTAATGCAAAGACGTGGGATCGTTCCCCACCTGTGGCAAGCTGTTTTTCCATCCACTCTCATTGCTATTCATTTGTCATTTCTTTAATTCAGTTAGTAAGCACAAGTAATTTCCCCTGTGTATTCCTTGGTGGCTTTGTTTATTGGCTTCTCATGATATCATTATTAAAAATCTGGCTTCTCAGTTAACCCCCTTTCTTCTTAGCCTCAGGAGAAGGTTACGGCCACCAGTCCTCATCATACACCCATCAAAAACAGAATTTTTATTTAGAAGGTTGCTATCACTACCTGTATGCCATATGTAGCACCTTTCAGATTTAACTTCTGCAGTTGCTTGAAAATAAATACTAAAGCGAAGCGGAATTGTAGCAGTTTGTTTTTGTGCTGCTAAATTGATCCTAGAAATCGTTATCAGCAGAAATATGACATCATAATGGGCAGATTCAAACGACAGTGTCATTCGATGCAGCAGCAATCTTTAAATGTCTAATGCACACAAAAAAGAATCGGAGGAAGACTTTATTGGATTGAGCGATAAGGAGCTGCTGGAAGGTTTCCAGGAGCAAAATGTTACCAAAGTCCAAAGAATGGTCATCCGCAGGAACGACCACGAAATCCCGACAAAATTTGTTATACTGACCTTCGGAACAAGTGTTATGCCTACCTCGTTGGATGCAGGTTATGTAAAGGTAAATGTTAGACCATGTATCCCCAACCCTAGACGATATTTCAAATGCCAAAGGTTTGGACATGATTCGCATGCATGCCGAGGACAACTTGTGTTAAATGCAGCTCCAACGATCACCAAACTGACAATTGCACCTGTTCCCCACATTGTGTTAACTGCAAAGGAGATCATCCAGCTTACTCGCGGTCCTGCCCTTGCTGGAAAAAAAAGAAAAAGAAGTCATTGCTCTAACTGTTACAGAAGAACTCTCGTTCTTTGAAGCGAGAAAACGATTGTCATACCTTTCACGAAGAAGTTATGCCGATGTGACGCAGGTGGGATCACTGTCACAGATGGCTCAGGAGTCCTCCGAGCCCACGCGTGGTGGTCCCGCAGTGACCCCTCCCGCCCCTGTGGTGGAAGCAGCCAGCGCTGCTCCATCCCCTTCAAAGGCCCTGCAGACACCAGTCCCGCAAGGCCCTAAAATCTGCCGAACTCCAAGGCACGAGACGCGTGTCTTGGCACCCGATTCTCGGTCTTCCAACGCTTCAGAGAGAGCGATGGACGTCGATCCAAAAACCCCGGTGTCGTCGACGCTGAAGGACAAGCGTTCTCTCAAGCGCGGAAAGAGGGACAAAGTCCCAATCACGACGTTAAATTAGAAAGCGATAACCTAAAGGTTATCGCTCATTTGTATTAGCATGCTTTAGATCTGTGTTACCTAGCATCTCATCTCGTCTTTCTTCTTCTCCGCCCTTAAACTGGCTCTCTTAACTGTACTACACGCAGAGACAAAGAAACAGCGCGCGCATTAGATCCCATAGATGAGATGAATATTTACAATTATTATTAGAGTTATAATTATATTCGAGGGCTGATTGCCGTGCTATCGTTTGCTAACGAAGCTTTCCCTCAAGTCTAAATATTTTAAGGCAGTTTTTCGTGTGCGTATCATGGCTACGCACGCTTATATCGCATTCCGTTTCTCTACCACGGGTGCGCTTTAAAACCACGGCGCTGCAGTTTTTGCTTTTCTCTTCTTTCTTCTTCTCCGCCCTTAAACTGGCTCTCTTAACTGTACTACACGCAGAGACAAAGAAACAGCGCGCGCATGCGATCCCATAGATGAGATGAATATATATATATATATATATATATATAGAAAACTATCAGTCATAGCTCTCGTAGTATAGCCCTCTGGGCTGTTTCCTTTTTTTTTTCGAAAGTAGTCCTATTAGGGTTATTATAATTACACGAAGGTATTTCGCCCTCATCAGTAGCAGTCCTTGGTATAGTTATTCTGGCGGCTAGCTTCCCACGCTATGCGTGCCGCCATCGCACCTGGTTAAGCTTTTCCTAGACGCTAGAGTTATGCTTTGTCCACGCAACCTTGAGCGATCGGAAAGCGCGTTTCCCCCTCTTGGCCGGCGGAGAAGGGAGGCTTCGTTCCGGCCGCGAAGCTCTCCACATCTCTGTAAGGTGCCTTGTGGATGTCTCGTGCTGAAGATGCCCTCTCGGTGAGCGCATATTTCACCCCTCATCTTTTAAGAGGTTCAATACATACAAGCATTTGTCTAGCAAACCAGATTTTTTTTCAAGGGAATTTTCCACGTCTCAGTAATTTCTCTCGTCGTATTCGAGTGCTGATTGCCGTGTTATAGTTTGTTAACGAAGCTTTCCCTCAAGTCTAAATATTTTAAGGCAGTTTTTCTAGCCTCTAAAGCCGCTCGAGTTCGCTCTTCTCCTTGAGCGGCTATTTTTCCTAGAAAGTATGCCTTCCAACTACTCCACCCTTAAACTGGCTCTCTCAACTACTACACGCAGAGACAAAGCAACAGCGCGCGCATTAGATCCCATAGATGAGATGAATATTTACAATTAGTATTAGGATTATAATTATATACGAGTGCTGATTGCCGTGCTATCGTCTGCTAACGAAGCTTTCCCTCAAGTCTAAATATTTTAAGGCAGTTTGTCGTGTGCGTATCATGGCTACGCACGCTTATATCGCATTCCGTTTCTCTACCACGGGTGCGCTTTAAAACCACGGCGCTGCAGTTTTTTGCTTTTCTCTTGTTTCTCTTGTCTTTTCTCATGTTGTCCGACTACCGCGGACAACATGAGTCTCTTTCCACGTAAGTGTGAGGCTCGGAGCAGGAGCTGCGGCGCTTGAAAGTAGCCTGGGGCCTGACGAACCAACCGACTGAGCTATCTTTCCAGGCAACATCGAAGGGTCACGAGTTCAAATCACCTGTTATGTTCCTTTTTTTTTTCCGCCCCTTTTTCTTTTTTTTTTCTTTCTTTTAATGTCTTTGCCTTTATTTTATCACTGTACGGGAACTCCCCTAAAAAAAAAAAAACAGAAAGATATATATCTTCAAATATGTATGGCCTCACACTCACATGTGCAGGTCATAAATGCCAGTTTCTCTAGCCGAGTGCCATCCATGCGGTATAACCGAGCTCAGATTGGTCCACCTTGACTGACTAAGTAGGGCACCACTGTAGGTTAAATGAGGCGTACAACTCCTGCGGGACCCGCCGTGGTTGCTCAGTGGTTATGGTGTTAGACTGCTGAACACGAGGTCGCGGGATCGGACCCCGACCACGACGGCCGCATTTCGATGGGGGCGAAATGCGAAAACACCCGTGTACTTAGAATTAGGTGCACGTTAAAGAACCCCAGGTGGTCGAAATTTTCGGAGTCCTCCACTACGGCGTGCATAATCAGAAAGTGGTTTTGTCACGTAAAACCCCATAAATTAATTTTTAATTTAACGCCTACGGGGACGGTAGAGTATCCGTCTCCAGTGCAAGAGGACCGTGATTCGAAACCCGGTGCCGCGCTATTCTCCACCGGAAAATACAAAAAAAAAACCGTGTGTTGAGAAAATTGCACAAACAGGCCTGGAGTGCGGCCTGATCCCGGTGACCAGAACCGGTAACGCACTCTCTCACCAGAGCAGGATTGGCCACCCTGGTGCAGTACTTGGCCACAACCTCCTATATGAATACAACAATCGAACCCCGGCCCTCAGTCCCCAGCAGCCGCGAAGCAACTGACCACGGCGGCGGTCAGATCTGTGACGCTGCAGAGGGTGCTAAGAATACCCGGCTCCGGACAGGCCGCCATTGGAATCTGAACCTGGCAACGTTTAACGTTAGAACGCTATCTAGTGAGGCGAGTCTAGCAGTGTTATTGGAGGAATTAGAGGGTAGTAAATGGGATATAATAGGGCTCAGTGAGGTTAGGAGGACAAAAGAAGCATATACAGTGCTAAAAAGCGGGCATGTACTGTGTTACCGGGGCTTAGCGGAGAGACGAGAACTAGGAGTCGGATTCCTGATTAATAAGGAAATAGCTGGTAACATACAGGAATTCTATAGCATTAACGAGAGGGTGGCATGTCTTGTTGTGAAACTTAATAAGAGGTACAAAATGAAGGTTGTACAGGTCTACGCTCCTACATCTAGTCATGATGACCAGGAAGTCAAAAGCTTTTATGAAGACGTAGAATCGGCGATGGGTAAAGTCAAAACAAAATACACTATACTGATGGGCGACTTCAATGCCAGGGTAGGCAAGAAGCAGGCTGGAGACAAGTCAGTGGGGGAATATGGCATAGGCTCTAGGAATAGCAGAGGAGAATTATTAGTAGAGTTTGCAGAACAGAATAATATGCGTATAATGAATACCTTTTTCCGCAAGCGGGTTAGCCGAAAGTGGACGTGGAGGAGCCCGAATGGTGAGACTAGAAATGAAATCGACTTCATACTCTGCGCGAACCCTGGCATCATTCAAGATGTCGACGTGCTCGGCAAGGTACGCTGCAGTGACCACAGGATGGTAAGAACTCGAATTAGCCTAGACTTGAGGAGGGAACGAAAGAAACTGGTACACAAGAAGCCAATCAATGAGTTAGCGGTAAGAGGGAAACTAGAGGAATTCCGGATCAAACTACAGAACAGGTATTCGGCTTTAACTCAGGAAGAGGACCTTAGTGTTGAAGCAATGAACGACAATCTCATGGGCATCATTAAGGAGTGCGCAATAGAAGTCGGTGGTAACGCCGTTAGACAGGAAACCAGTAAGCTATCGCAGGAGACGAAAGATCTGATCAAGAAACGCCAATGTATGAAAGCCTCTAATCCTACAGCTAGAATAGAACTGGCAGAACTTTCTAAGTTAATCAACAAGCGTAAGACAGCGGACATCAGGAACTATAATATGGATAGAATTGAACAGGCTCTCAGGAACGGAGGAAGCCTAAAAACAGTGAAGAAGAAACTAGGAATAGGCAAGAATCAGATGTGTGCGTTAAGAGACAAAGCCGGCAATATCGTTACTAATATGGACGAGATAGTTCAAGTGGCTGAGGAGTTCTATAGAGATTTATACAGTACCAGTGGCACCCACGACGATAGTGGAAGAGAGAATAGCCTAGAGGAATTCGAAATCCCACAGGTAACGCCAGAAGAAGTAAAGAAAGCCTTAGGAGCTATGCAAAGGGGGAAGGCAGCTGGGGAGGATCAGGTAACAGCAGATTTGTTGAAGGATGGTGGTCAGATTGTTCTAGAGAAACTGGCCACCCTGTATACGCAATGCCTCATAACCTCGAGCGTACCGGAATCTTGGAAGAACGCTAACATAATCCTAATCCATAAGAAAGGGGACGCCAAAGACTTGAAAAATTATAGACCGATCAGCTTACTGTCCATTGCCTACAAAGTATTTACTAAGGTAATCGCAAATAGAATCAGGAACACCTTAGACTTCTGTCAACCAAAGGACCAGGCAGGATTCCGTAAAGGCTACTCAACAATAGACCATATTCACACTATCAATCAAGTGATAGAGAAATGTGCAGAATATAACCAACCCTTATATATAGCTTTCATTGATTACGAGAAAGCGTTTGATTCAGTCGAAACCTCAGCAGTCATGGAGGCATTACGGAATCAGGGTGTAGATGAGCCATATGTAAAAATACTGGAAGATATCTATAGCGGCTCCACAGCCACCGTAGTCCTCCACAAAGAAAGCAACAAAATCCCTATAAAGAAAGGCGTCAGACAGGGAGATACGATATCTCCAATGCTATTCACAGCATGTTTACAGGAGGTATTCAGAGGCCTGGAGTGGGAAGAATTGGGGATAAAAGTTGATGGAGAATACCTTAGCAACTTGCGATTCGCTGATGATATTGCCTTGCTTAGTAACTCAGGAGACCAATTGCAATGCATGCTCACTGACCTGGAGAGGCAAAGCAGAAGGGTGGGTCTGAAAATTAATCTGCAGAAAACTAAAGTACTGTTTAACAGTCTCGGAAGAGAACAGCAGTTTACGATAGGTAGCGAAACACTGGAAGTGGTAAGGGAATACATCTACTTAGGGCAGGTAGTGACCACGGATCCGGATCATGAGACTGAAATAACCAGAAGAATAAGAATGGGTTGGGGTGCGTTTGGCAGGCATTCTCAAATCATGAACAGTAGGTTGCCACTATCCCTCAAAAAGAAAGTGTACAACAGCTGTGTGTTACCAGTACTCACATATGGGGCAGAAACCTGGAGGCTTACGAAAAGGGTTCTGCTGAAATTGAGAACGACGCAACGAGCTATGGAAAGAAGAATGATGGGTGTAACGTTAAGGGATAAGAAAAGAGCAGATTGGGTGAGGCAACAAACGCGGGTAAACGACATCTTAGTTGAAATCAAGAAAAAGAAATGGGCATGGGCCGGACATGTAATGAGGAGGGAAGATAACCGATGGTCACTAAAAGCTACGGACTGGATTCCAAGAGAAGGGAAGCGTAGCAGGGGGCGGCAGAAAGTTAGGTGGGCAGATGACATTAAGACGTTTGCAGGGACAACATGGCCACAATTAGTACATGACCGGGGTAGTTGGAGAAGTATGGGAGAGGCCTTTGCCCTGCAGTGGGCGTAACTAGGCTGATGATGATGATGATGATTACATATAACCCGCAATCATTGCGTACTTCTTGCAGTTTTCGTGTCACCTGTTGCAGGTCTAATTATTACGTTTATTATTATTATCATCATCATGTTTCATGATTGCATAAACAGACAGAAAATGTATTAGAAGTTCGTCTCCCCACATGGCCTCTACAGTTATGTCTTTTCATATTCAGCTCCAGTCACATATACATTCTTTCTTAAACATTTGCTGGATTTTCAACTTATTCTCGTGATTTTCTTTAAGCTGTTTTACCGCGATGCAATGGGATACTGTTGCTGCTAATGTATAAAAATTGGCAGTGGCTTAGCTCGGCTATGTCAGGATATACGTAGCGAAAGCTAAGGCATAGCATGGTCAGCCTTGGTTAATCTTGATTGCAAGTCCAGGTTAGTCTGGTTGTCTAGCTATGTTGTGGCGTTTAACCAGTCGTTCGGCTCGCTGTTCGTCTGATTCCTGGGCGATTCGTATCCTCTTCATCTCGTTCCGATGTCGATTCCAGGCCTTCTCCTGCTTATCAAAATTGTCGCCGCAACTGCGGCTGCGGCGCACGCGAGCTCTCCTTTTCAATCCTCCGACATGTTATCAGGCATGCGACGCAGTTGGCAAAGCGAGAGGAGGCGAGTGCAACGACGAGGAACGCGGTGTGACGTCATACCAAACGGTGGCAGCGGAAAGGCGCGGCGCTGCGCAGCGGCGGAACGCCTGTGGCTCGGTGTTACTAGTGGCACATGCGCAGTAGTGACTAGGGAGCGAGAGAGAGAGCAATATCCGCGGCGAGGCGCGCGTTGTGACGTCATGTGCCTCCTCGGAGCACCGCCACGTCGAAATCGCAAGTTCGCGGCCTGTAAAGCTTTCGCTTTAAAGCGTGCACATACATTTCCTCAGTGGTAGCTTTGGTCTCTCTGCAGTAAAATAAGACTGGAAATTTCGTTGAAACAAAAAGGAACTTCACCCAAACACAAGAGCTAAAGAAGGGCACGCGCTTCTAAATCAGATAGCTTCAAGAAAAATTTGCTGCGCTCTCCGCGTCCACAGCCACACGGTTGCTTTCGAATTCGTGAGGATTACCGCTTCTTTCACCAGCTGCGCCCGATATCATTCTGGAATGGCACTTTTCTGATGAGTCAATTTCTTCCACTTTTCGATGTCATATTTACAAACTTCCGGGTCATTTTGTCTTTTACCACGAAGCTTCAGGTCTGGTCGTCATTCCTCAAGTATACGTATCCAATGAGGAAATGCTTCACAGTTTGAAGCCTCGGAATATTATGGGTAGTGCTGGCCCCTGGTTCTACACTTGAACGTAGCTTTTCCAAATGCCTTAAACAAATATTCGTCATGAGATCCTCACCGATTGCATATTTGTTCTGTGCCCGGGCGGCACTGTATGATGTAGTTTCACGATCTGAACAGCGCACAGCTCTCCAATGTGAGCAGGAAAGTATTTGAAAAAAATATTTACTGGACAGGAAGCGCTTCGAAGAATGCGTGTATTATACAGACTTATATGAGAATGATAGACGTATGCGCCTCAGAGGCAGCAGACCCACCAGGGACTGTCTTTTTGGGGTTCACGAGATAAAGCCTAAGATATATGTTCGGTTGGCAGTGCCTCGGTGAAATGGATGCAATCCACACGAGGGGATTGGCCATGAACCGGCCAGTGCAAGGGTTAAGAATGTTTTGTTTTTTTTTTTAGAGGAAAGTGAATTGAAATGAAATTATTAACTTGTAATTGTGAAATTAATTGTCAACTCTTACAGGTATGGAGGATAAAGTAAGTAAATATTGCACCAAATAAATATGTGATCATGAAAAGAAAAGTTTGGCAGCATGTTACACCCATGTAACACGTTAAGCAGAAAGTCTGTTTCACACTTTGTAATGGTTATACGATTGGAGGGGTCAGACTTCTTGCAAGACATAACGAGCCGCAGTGTGAAGTACACTTGTCGCGCTTTAGGTCAACCTCCTCAATGACACATTCGAGCACTTAGTGCACTACCTAAAGGTGCACCATGCGTGTCGCCAGTAAGTGTTACAAATGTGTAACACAAGCCGAACACAATTACGTTGCATCCTCTCAGCCGGGGAAAGTGCTGAGCACTCACGGTAGAACACCTTGCTCCCGCCACTTTGCACGTTGCACCTCGTTTCTTGCTTGGCGAGCATCCTCGGCCGTAGCGCACTTCGGAGGCCTACCATGCAGTCCGCTAGGCCCCGGGCGAGCGTCCTCCATCACAGTACCCCTCGTTTCGCAGTCGGCTGTCACCACAACCGCCGCCGCCGCCGCCACGTGACGTCAGCTACGCGACACCTGTTTTTCTGTCTGCGCACGCCGATCGTTCCCCTCTCCACCCGCCGCTCGCTTGGATAAGGATGCGGGGTTTTTCCTAATACCACCACAGAACACCTATACAAACTTAGAGAAGGGAAACTGTACCTTCCACAGTGCAACGGAAATAAGAGTAGCGGTGGCGTTGCGAACTAAAGTATGCGACCGAGAGATGGCGCTGGCACTATTATCATCATCTACGGGGATCAGCTATGGGGATACAATAGGTACGAGGTCCTCCGAGGTATGTGGAAAGGTGTAATGGTTCCAGGACTTACTTTTGGAAATGCGGTTGTTTGCTTTAAATCAGGGGTACAATCAGGACTCGACGGGAACCAAAGGTCGGTGGGTCGCCTCGCATTGGGCGCTCACGGGAAGACTACAAATGAAGCTGTGCAGGGTGATATGGGCTGGACTAGTTTTGAAGTGAGGGAAGCTCGCAGTAAAATTGAGTATGAAGAACGGCTGAGGAATATGGAAGAAAGTATATGGGCTGGGAGAGTGTTCAAGTATCTGTACAGGAAAAACATTGATTCACAGTGGAGGAAAAGAACTAGGAAGCTTACCAGCAAGTATGCGGCCTGTAGGGTGGGCAACAAAGCAACAAAGAAGGTCAAGCGGAAAGTCATAGAGGCTGAAATAATCTCATGGGTGGCGGCAATGGAAAAGAAACCTGCCATGAGTAACTACCTAAGAGGAAAAAAGGAAATCAGGAAAGAAACCAATTATGATAACTCAAAGGGAAGCTCATTACTTTTCGAAGCGAGATCGGGATGCCTTAGAACACGCACCTATAAAGCGAGATATAAGAAGGAAGAAGAAGCATGTGCTTGCTGCGGTAAAGCTAGGGAAACGACGGAGCATGTTTTATTAGAATGTGAAGACGTCTACCCAGCGGTCGATTTAGGTACCACTGGCCTCCTTGAAGCACTTGGGTTCAGCAGGAGCAGTGGTAAAGCAAACATGTCTGCAATAGACATTATTAAGAGGTGATTGGAGGATTGATGGAAGAAAAATAGGGAAACGACAAAAGACGGAGTCGTACAAAAGCACAGTTCGCAATAGGGGATCAGAAAATTTGGGCATGGTAGTTCATAGTGTCTTTTTTTTCTTTTTTCACGGTTTAACCTAAGTAGGACATTAGGCAGTATAGTAGCAAGAGCTTGGTGGCGCAACCCACCGCTCCGTTCCAAAGGGGAGGCTCATAACATCCGTCCATCCATCCATCATTACGTAGTGAGCAATATCGCCGCTACGGTAGCGGCTGGTGGGGTTCGTTGTGCTGCTCGCTCGCTGGTTTTGGGTGTTTTGCTACCGCTTTCGGAGCAGTGTTCGTGTGTAGGATACTCTAAAATGACTATCGATACCTTTATTATATCGCCAGGTGACCGAGAGGCCTCAACTGGCAAAAAAACCGTCAGACCAGTAAGCTTACATTGTTTATTGGCAATCGTGAATGAAGCAGTACATGACCACAATTTTCGTTCAGGCCAGGGGGAGCTAATGCTGTCAGTTACCGAGTTTACAACATAAACAAACACAGATAGTAATCTATTTAACGGAATTGAAAGCTGAATTGGAGCGAAGTTTTCTCATCGCGTTTGGCGTGCCGCTAAAGCAAGGACAACGATATTGTGCTCGCCTACACTAGTACTTGGGTTGCATACAGTACTGTTTGACGTGTTCCATACTATATGTATGTTGTCTGCCTTGGACAACATCAGCTAGATTAAAAAAAGAAACATAAGAAGTGCTCAGCAAATATGTACTGTCAGTAAGGTAAGCTCGAGGTGCAATGTCGAATTGTTTTCATAACACATTGCGCGATAGGCGCGAAGTCTAGAGGGAAGAACGTTCTGCTAAATTTTAGATCACATATTGTGTGTCCTTGATATTTCTACTGCACATTTAGTGTTCAGCTGCAGCAGTAAAAGCTACGTCACAAGTGGAGTACTCGTAGGAAGGCGAGGAACGTTATGGAGACGACAGAGCCAAGGACCTCTGCCAATATTGTGTGTAAACAAGGACACTAAGTAAACATATAAGTATGCCCATTAATGCTCACGGATCCTTGTAAAATGCAATGTATGGTTTCATGTTGAAAAAACATCTCGGTTTGCGTGTTCAAACAATGCAAAAAGGTTACAAGAAGATGAACACGTCAGTTGAGTAACAGAGATGAGCAAGGAAAGCCTTAGCCTGTAGCCAACGTTTCAAAAATCAAACATATTTGTGAGGGCGGTGACGAAGATAAGTTCCCACGCTGAGGCTTCCCTTGCTCGTCCACTGTTGATTGGCTGAATGTTAAGCCAAACTTCGAGTACATTTCAAAATCTTTTTGTGAACACACTGTCCTCAGGTATGTCATCTGCTGTTTGAAGAGAAAGAAAAGTTGATTTTATTGGTTCGCCATGTTTGAGAAGTGTGGAGTAGGCTAGTTGGGTGAAGTTGCCAGTTCTAGCCATTTCTTACTGTGCAGGGCTAGCCTAGTTACCAATTTTTGCAAATGAAAAATGCGATATCCAGAATTCTAACCCTATCACTTACCATCTTAACAGTGCTCCCTTAGATTTCATCATGTCCTATAGATATATTGGTGTACACATTACAAATAAATTAAATTGGAAAAATATAGAGTATGTCATTAACAATGCAATTCACCTGCTCGAGTACTTACAGTGCAACTTTTCCAAAGCGCTGCCTACTTTAAAACTACACCTTTACTAGACGCTAATACGCTCAAAACTTGAATATGCATCTGCAATATGGGATCCCAGTCGCGTTAGTCTTACTACTTCACTTGAACTAGTACAAGATAACTCTGCTCGTATCATTCTTTCTAATTGTAACTGTACTGCGAGTATAGCCTTAATGAAGCTAACCAGCACTTATTCCCCTAGCTAGTTGCCATGTTTCGCTATTTCATAAAATTTTCCGTCATACCACACTTCACGACGACTTCATACCACGGCCTCAAGTACATTTCAAACTGCATCGATCATCGCTGTAACGCAGGGATTGATTCTTGCTACACGAAATCTTTCTTTCAATCTTTCATCCCCCGTACATCTCAGGAATGGAACCACCTTCTCTCAAGTATCGTAACTTTTTTTGCAATACATTAGCTAACATTGTATAATCAGGAGAATTATTGTATTACCAAAACTCACTGCTCTTGTGTTTGTTTTACTCTGCGGCTTTGTAACCACTCCCCTCTTTAAAGGGAAGCTGAAAGGTTTTCCAGAAATAAATGAGTGAACATCTGTACATAATGGTTTTCAACCCTCCGAATTCGAATATCGTATCGAAATTGAGCGAAAGAAAGCGCAAATATATTTAATTTCGACGAAAAGTGCAGCAGCGGACACGCCCAGCTGGCACGTCTCGTTTCCGCCTGTGATTGGTCGGGCACCTCGTGACGTCAACACTAGTAACCGACCGCTGCCGCTACACATGAAGCGCGGTGCCAGGTGGTTCGGTGCTGTTTTTCTGAGACGGTAATGGAAAATTTAGAGAGACTGCGTTTTTCTGAGGAGTTCGGCGTTACTCCCTACATGTACGAGCCGATTGCGAAGAGCCGGCCTCTCGAAGAAGCAAACGATGCTGGTGCGAGCAGTGCTTTCGACGCGAACGAAAGCAAAGTCTTGGGATCTCCTCGTGTTGGAAGTGCTCTTTGGTGAGTATGTTTTTTGCAAAGCGATCTAGTGATCTCGCCGATCTAGTGAGCTCGTTTCCGGTCAAACAACTGTAGTGTTGCGTTCCTGCATGCCTCCTCGTGGAACGTAAGCGGGGATGCGATCGTCGACATTTGTGCGCTGTCCAAAGCTGTCGGCAATCTACAAAGACGGTTTAAACAAGTGAAAAGCTTCCCGGTTCATGCAGTACGTGTAGTGACCTTCAACTGTTGACTACCACTTTGACTACCACTCACGTTGATTACCACTCACGTTGACTACCACGCACGTTGACTACCACTCTACATACACGCAGACGCACCAACAAAGGAATGCAGGGTCGATCGAAGCAGCTTACGATGGCACGCACGCAGAAACAAGCGTCGTCAGGCACGGTCGCGGACGCTGCGAAGGAACGAAACACTAGAGTTGACGTCACAACACCGCGGTTTCCGGTCTCCGCTCGCATCGTCAGCGTCAGCAGCAGCGCGCGGCATTCGACGGGGGGCGGAGCTACAGCGCAATTTCAACCGACGATTACGTCCCTCCTAATTGAAAAAAAAGCCAAATTTTACCTACATGGTTTATAAGGTTCCCGCATCCGTATATGAGCGTCTTATTGAATTCGACAGACTCTTCAGCTTCCCTTTAATGGTATACGGCCCTGAGCGTATATTAAATAAAAAATAGAATAATAAAGTGAAGAGTGAAAATCTCAGTCCCTCAAAACTCACAGTTCTTGCCGTGTAATATGTTGTTGGTATTGGTTGGCGCAGGACAAGGGTATTTCGAGGCCGATTATTATTATTATTATTATTATTATTATTATTATTATTATTATTATTATTATTATTATTATTATTATTATTATTATTATTATTATTATTATTATTATTATTTCCTTTGAGATTATAAGGAAAGTATTTTCTACCAATGCTCTCTGTTTAATTTCGCGCTTATTCATTGGGTTCTGCACGGCGCCTTGTCACCGTTATCACCATGACTCCAGGGGTCTAAGAGCAGCAAACTAAATTACTTCCCAGAAACAAAATCCACAAAGCTTCTTAAGAGGCGTTCCCCATTATCCTGCCCGCTATATACTTGTATGTCCGACATCACGATCGTCTAGCTCCTCCCTTGTAATTTGCTCTACCTCGCCTGCAGCAACAACGCGCACTTTTCCCCACTCGTCTTTTGTTCTATCACTCAAGATTGTTCAGACAAACAGGGAAGAGAAGTCCGGCTACGTCAATGTATGCCCAACTGAGGGACCTCCTTACTCTTTACTGCATATTCAAATTGCTCTTTTTTTTTTTTGCTTGCTTTACGGAAGGTTCAGCCCTTTGATACGGGGTTGTCCTTGCTGGCTTCTTCCTCCCTCTGTTCGTCGCACGCCACTTTCAACTTTTCACCGGCTTCTCCCCTCTCTTCCTCCTTGCCGAGAGTGTCCGTTTTAAGACTACCGTCGGATCCTTGCTGCTTGAAGGGCGCGTCGTCCTCGGGCCTTTCAACTAAAGGTGTCACTGCCGCCACGGTTGACGAAATGCTCTGTAAATATTCGCCCCGTTTTGAGTGATCATATGAAGCAAAATGACAATTTCATCAAGCACTAGAAAGATGCTCGAGCAAGTGCAGCGACATGAAATACACTGTCGGGACATTTCCTCGGTCTGGCGTCGCCACGAGCGCACTGACATGGTTCGCCCTCGTCGCTATACGCACGATGAAAATTATCCAATGTGGTTACCTGATGAAAGCACAATAGCCTGCAGCGGCACCACCACGAGTCGCTCGCGATGGCCACCAACAAAGGCGAACGTGGGCTGGGTGCGAAGTACAAAAAGATATTCAGCTAAGATTATTCAGATTAAGCAGAATAAATGTAGCGACGGCCACATTTACGCCACTTGGCTTCCTTCCCTCCCTCGATTGAGTGGCCTGGCTAACCGTGTGGATGAATTCAATTTCATTTGATGCGTGGTGTAAGTTTCGAGGCAACTAGGAAAGGTATAAAACATGCATATTATCCTGAAAGACCGGTCAGCCCATGCATGGTATCGAAGGCCTTGGCACGATACAGAATGTTTACGTGTACTTCGCGTGCACTATGGGGATGTGGAAATGATTGAGCGTACCTCCGTCTTGCTGCTAAGTGAGGCGCAGAAGAAGAACACTATGGACGCCGACTTGACGCTCAACATGATGCGGAACAGGTTCATGCCCATGGCCGAGTTCTCGTAGACGGCACAGGCACCCGAGCCACCACCACACGTGCCTTGCCACAGAAAACAACTGCGGTCGATCAGGTGACCGAACACTATCGGGCCCGGAATGGTGCCTGTCGAAGAGGGTGGAAGCGCGCATTCGACTCGGGTATCTATAGAGCTCGTGCAGAAGGAGACTTTGTAGAGCGGTTAAATAAGTTTAAGCTAAAATTAATTGTGGGTGAACGCAGCTGCGCATACGTAGGAGTTCAGTGCTTGAAAACATTTGCACTACCCTACCTAAAAGCCTGGCAGGCTTCTTTGATGCGCACTATGCCGCCCACGCGCTCTAAGCAAGCGTACTATATGCACAGGCCTCACATATTGATAGAAGTAATTCACATGAAAGAAAACGAAGCGCCTTCGAAGTCGCGATGTAAAACATTAGCGATTATGTGAATATGCTACCAAAGGTGAAAAGGCTCACGAAGACATCTTTTTGGCGCACAAGAATCTTTCAGTTTCTGTTCTTTTTATTATTTTTCTGTTCTTTTAGTTGTTGTTTTTTTCGTTGTTTAGTTAACCACCTGAGAGACCGAATGAAACAGTTCCCTTCCCATATTTGGCCACTTACTAGTTAGTGCATAAAGAAACCAGTCTGCATGAGCGCGAAGAGTGCTCATGCAAAGAGACTATCGCTCTTATGCATTCGTGTCTGCACCTATAGGGGTATACGTTTGTGTCTGTGCCTGTAGAAGTATCCATCTGTTGTACGATTTTGTTGCCTGTTTTTTCAGAGCGATATGCTCGTGTCTCTCTAATGGCGACTTCAGGAAATCGCACCGGTGCGCAACGGAGCGTCTTAATGCGCCGTTTCATCCAATCATCGTCGCCCCAGGACGCCCCGGTGCGATTTGCCGAATTCGCCTAAGTTTCACCTCCTTCCCCGCGCAGTGCACCGCCATGCTATATAATGCCCACTAATGTCGTTTTACTTTCGTCTAGCTCAACTTTTCCGGCAAACAGCGCTTGCCCTGCGCAAAACAAGCTGCCACTTCGGTCACGACCATCTGCCGTAGGCATCCTCACCTTGTAACTATATGACCTCCGCGAGCTTTATTCGGTTGCCGTCCTCATTTAAAACTGCTTTCAAGTCTCCACAGAAGTCAAATTAGGTAGTCAAACTTGGAAAAGTACACAGCGTTCTGTAAGTTGAACATGACTGTTTAGTTTTACTAAAAGTGCATCAACTTCTTTCAGCGATTCTTCTTTCGTACTGCAATCCGTTCATTTCAACGTCAATGAGATTTTAGTATATAGCTTATCTTGCAACATCGGATGACGAATCTGTACTTTTTAGCGGAGTACTTATTACCACATTGCAATCATGGGCAACAGCCAATCGTTTAGGCACCCAATACATCGTGTAGCCCAGACGAATGCCCATAGAGAGCGTGCCCGCGTACCCAAGAGTCTAATGGCGACGTAATTGACGCCGATGCCGGTGGACTTGATGTCTTCGTCGAGAGAGCGTAGCAACGCCGTAAGGGCGGGCACGATGAGCAGGAACGTGAAGAAGAGCGCGACAAATATGGCGACAGCGTAGACAAAGATGAGGCGGCATTTGGCGGTACACGGGTCACGCCTGGCCATGTAATAATTTCCAGTCTCGTTGCTCTTTTCCTCGGCAGCCATGAACAGCGTCGGACCATTCACGCACGAGCACGTGGTGTACAGCTGCACGCGAGCGCAATGCTTATAAGAAAGATCTTCACAAATTCCGGTATGCAGTAAAACATGGTTGCAGTGAGGCATGTGTCATGCTGCATACCCTGGTAGCACATGTCAGATCACTCACCGAAGCTGAACAGCATTATTGTACTCGTATACGAGAGAGACCACGTGGTAACGCCTCGTGCTGCCGGCTTGCTTTCGTCACCGTCTCCTTTTGCACCCGTGTTGAGTGCCGAATTCAGAAAGCTTTTCTTTCGTGATTGAGTGTCATCTGCCATTGGCCAGCAAATTTCGCTAATAATCCGTCCGACATCATGGTTGGCTAGCATCTGCTCCTACGAACGGTTTCAGCTTAAGGATGTTTTTTGTAAATACGAGAACTGGTGACCATCTTCGGCGAGACAGGTATACGAAGTGCACGGCCGAAATTATCTATTTCAAGAATGAACGGAGACATTGTCTAGGCACAGTACGTTAAACAACAACTGTCCAATTTTGCTAATTCCCCTTCCTGCTGCCCTTAAAAAGTACTTCGTAGAGAAGCCTATCCCCACAGAGCTTAATAGTTACTCTACCTACGACATTATTGTATATGCCGATTCGCTCAATAGCTATACTGCGCTCTCGTAGCACAGTGCAGTGTTTCACTAGCGCAACGTGCAAGTAACGTCCGTAGACTTGGTTGTTGAACCGAACCCAGTGCGAAGCGCTAGTCCTTTGCGAAATTTGAGCGTGAACGACCAGGCAGTTTAGCTGAAAGAGTCACGTATACCTAGCACTCGTATTAACATTCAGCATTTACGCAACATGCCCACAAATTCTCGTTCAGAGGGTACGATTCTGCGTTGCGAAACTCTCGGACGAGAGGCGTCAAGCCGCTTCCGCGAGAGAGAGAGAGAACGAGAGAGGTAAACATTTATTTTGCTCCAGGAGGTGTACTTCACACGCTTCGCTTTCGAGCGTCTGCCTACGCAGCGACCGCCACTCTGCGATCAGCGAGTGTTTGCTACCACAGTCACGTCCAGCACGTGCATCGCACTCTGCTGCCACGCTACCGTTGGCAACACGCAGCGCCACTACGAAAATGTCCAACAAGTCCGAACTCCGCGGCTTCGTCGCAGCCACGGTGGTCGCAGCTACCGCGCGAAAGGGCTTTCTGCGGCCGCTGCCGCCTAAATCGCAGAGAATTCCCAACATGTGAAACGGCCTTTCCTCGGCCACCAGCGTAGTTCCAGTTAAGGGGTTCGCACCTTAGTCCTTTTGAAGTTCCTCACGTTGCCGCATCCGGCGATACAGGGCGAGTAGTAGGTGAAGTTGTCGCTCCCGCACACCGGGTCGTAACCGACGCCCGAGCAGTTGCAGTACGCGTTGCAGCTGTGCTCGAGGTCACGGAAGGTGAGCTTCCGGCTGCGTGCAGCATAGTCACGCACATCACCGTATTGCCACGGCATCGGTTGCTTTATGTTCATGATGCAATCCTCCTTCATGCCTGGTTATTTATAACACGCACCGTAGCCGAACGCACTAACTTCCCATCACATTCGTACTCGGAGACTCGACGAAATCCTTCGTGCTCTTGCACTAACCGGAATTTGCACCGATATTTAATTTCCATTGATTCGATTATGTCCATATAAAGTTAGCTCTATTTTATGAAATTAAATTGTTTCTATTCTCATTGTTATTTTTCTTCATGTACACCATTTAAACATCTGTTAGTGTCAGTGCCGCAGTATCCGGATTATAGTCAAGCAGCAAATCTAGGCTTACACTAAGAATTTTTTTTCTTTTTTTAAGTTGTCCTCTACCGGCTATACAGTCGGTAAGCAAAATTATATTAAACCAGTCAGACCCCAAGTCCTCTATTATTCTACATTATTAGAATTCATTGACCCATATTAACGTATTTTAGCACTGCAAAAAGGGCTTCAGGTAGAGTAAATTATTTTGCATTGCGTTCAGACGTTCTCTTTCCTTTTTTTTCCTGTTCATTAACCCGTCTATAAACTCAAAGAAAATAAATCATGTTTGCACAGGTACTGCAGTACTAAACATAGCATTGTATTTCGAATGTGTGTTATTCATGCAGAATTTTGTATAATTTCAGTTTACAGGTGTCTTTGTCTATAAGTCGTATGGGGCTTTCACACGAACGCTTTTCACTCTTAAAGTGTATGAACTCTATCATAAAGCAATCTGGCCACAATTAATTAATTAATTAATTAATTAATTAATTAATTAATTAAATTGTGCCAGTATGCGCACAGACGAGTCAAGCGAATAGGAGTCTCGAAAACGTCCTTAATTAGCGACGCGCCATATGCAAGAATGACCGAAAACAACCAGGAAATGTTAGCTTATAGAGTATGGTTTCAATCGCTCCAAATGGTCAATAGATTCATACTCGTCAGCATTGGTGGTGAGGTTGAAAAGTGCTCTGTGATTGCTGGGGCAGGAGTGCATGAAGACAAAGAGCGTGAACCACGGTATGAATGACAGCACGACGCAGTAACGCACGATCGTGGACGACTTGACGTTCAGCTTCGTTATGACGTAGCCGCCCAGCAGAGTTCCACCGCAAGCACTCGGCACTGATACAATGCCTGCAGTGCGCATACGCAATGCGATCGAGTTAGAGGCAGTGCTATTTGCCGTGCGGAACAGAATAAGCACGGTGATAACGTCAAAAGTTCTACAATTACTTTATTCGCTTAAACGTTGCCAAGAGAATCTACGGCACAGAATCACTATGCATTGCGAACTATCTTTTTATTAGAATGAGACAAACCTACATACGAAGACAATCAAATGTTGATAACATAGGTACAAACGTAGCCAAAATGCTTATCTACCCAATTGAGTAGTCGTTAATGCTTAACCTTTATTCCTCACAGTGCCAACAGTACAATCACACTGAATGTATGTTTTCAATTATAGTTGTTTCTCAATGTTATATGTATATATATATATATATATATATATATATATATATAAACAACTTGCCGCAGGTGGGAACCGAACCCACAGCCTTCGCATTTCTTGATTTCATTTATTAAGCACAAGTAATTTCCCCTATGTTGTCCTTGGTGTCAGTGTTGGCTTCTTATAATATGACTAATAAAAATTGGGACCCTCGGTTAACCCCCTCTCCTCGTTTATTACATAACGAGGGCCTCGAATCCGACAACATTGATGCCTTCAGGTAGCATGTGTGGGTTTATTGACCAGTTGTCTTCACCCAAAAAGATCACGTGCTCGTGGCGCCTGCGGCAAAAAGGACCTTCCACGTCCGCCGCCAAGGTATGTGAGTGGTGGCGCTGGCTAACACTCCCAGGGTTCTACTAGGACACATAAATACCCAAGAAAGTGGATGGGGAAACAGCGCCACGGTAGCTCAATTGGTAGAGCATCGCACGCGAAATGCGAAGGTTGTGGGTTCGGTTCCCACCTGCGGCAAGTTTTTTCATCCACTTTACTTTCCATTAATTTATCATTTCTTGATTTCATTTATTAAGCACAAGTAATTTCCCCTATGTTGTCCTTGGTGTCAATGTTTGTTGGCTTCTTATAATATGACTAATAAAAATCGGGACCCTCGGTTAACCCCCTCTCCTCTATAATATATATATATATATATATATATATATATGCAAAGCATACCATTATACCAGAAGGTTTACTACACATTCCTAAAACAGGAAAAGTAAGCGATGACAAACAATGCTGGCGGAAGCAAGAAGTTTTAATGAAGAGAAAAGTGTTTGCCTTGCCGATGGAAATACAGGCGTCACTCATTTAGAATCGAAAAATTATTGCTCACAGAGTTGTTGCGTTGACCTAATACTGCGAGTTAACAGGAAAATTAACAGATATCCGTAGCTAACAATGCACTGCCACTCTGAAGCAATTACAAAAGATATTGGCCTTGCATTTGCATTCGATGTGCCGCTTTGGCGGTGCGAATCAATCCTACACATACGCCCAGAAACGGGCCAAATTCACATCAGTAAACCCGTTCTATAATAGACTGCGATCCCTATGCAAATTCGCCAATAACGATTGCGAACCGGCAGTTGCGCATTCGAAGAACAACTTCGTGCTACGACAGGAAATTTCCGCGTGGTGCAGCCCACCTAGAAGGCTGGAAGCCCGGCTAGATGAGATTCCAAACATGGAGATGAAGATCTTCGTTGCGAATCCGGTGAGTCCTGATGCGATCATCGCTGCATATCGAAACGAGAACTCATCAGAAATTAACAAGGTAAGCTTCTAGCAAGCGGCACCACCAAGGGTTATATTATAAGCGCGATTATTCGTCAAGATCCAAATGCAGTCTACTCATGCTTCGTATTTAATTAAACCCTTTGCAGCTTTGCAGCCGCTGTTCCACGATCCTCGTTTAAATAGCTGGACAACTCTGGCTGTTCATGTACGCTTGTGGCTAGAGGTAATTTCTAGCCGACTCCTCAAGAATGATTTCTCATACCATGGCACACTGTGATAGCACTACAGAGACCATTGCATGAGCTGTAAAAAAAAGTTATTTCGTTACATTACTCCCCCGGTTCATAAAAGGGATTTATTTAGCCCACCTCAGAGGTTCTGTTTAGTCAGAGGTTGTATCACACAAAAATGAAATACCTGCTATCATCATGTAAATAAATCCCCATCGCAAGGACGAGACGAAGTTGTATTTGCAGGAGGTACGTACGCTACGTAGAGCTTGAAAGTATGAGAAGATATATTTTCCTACTTGAGCAGACTAAGTGCATAACGCGCTGTCATGAAAAGTCAGTCATCTATGGAGCCCTTGAAAATTTGGAGGATGCTCAAGCTTCACCTTTAAGAGTGCAAGGTTAGCATTCAAAGACCTCTGATTGTATTTTATGCTTCCCGGCAGCTGCAGCGAACGCTATGCATGAAGGCAAGCTTTCTGGTAGAAACGCGGCCTCTTGCGTGAGTCGATCTCCTGTTATTGTTTCACGCTTTTAATATTGCAGTGTGAGAAGAGCTAACATACTAAAAGATATGCGGTGTCGGTGTGTGTGTGTGTGTGTGTGTGTGTGTGTGTGTGTGTGTGTGTGTGTGTGTGTGTGTGTGTGTGTGTGTGTGTGTGTGTGTGTGTGTGTGTGTGTGTGTGTGTGTGTGTGTGTGTGTGTGTGTGTGTGTGTTCAGTTACATTTGTTTGTGGACTACCGTTCTCAAAATTCCGAGGAATAACTTTGCAAAGAATGAAAGACAAAGTATGAGCAACTTTGGTGGCAGAAGAGTCGTTGGGTATGCGTGGTTCGAAATTTGGTGCGAAATTATTTTTGCCGGCGCGACGTCTGACGCCGACGCCGGAATTTCTGAGACACGGAGTCTTTAACGCTATCGCGTTAATAACCCTAAATAGCGTAGATCTTGTCACAGCGAATATATACAAACTTGTAAATTGTGCCATAATGCATCGGAATGCTGAAGTGTTAACATGCTCTTATTGTCGTCCGACCATGATTTCTGCAACTTTCTTGCCTTAATGATCCAACTAGCCCAAAATAAAGCTTTAATACGCAGGACAACATGCATAATACGATATTAACTACATCACACATGCCCTCAAAGGACTTCACACAGCAATTTCAAACACAGCCTCGATGGTGATGCATACGCCTGCCACAACGATTGATGTCGTTTAGAATACATGCATATTTTCTCATTCGACGTTTTCACGCGTAGCCTCATCTAATAGCCTCGAAAGCTAGGCCAACATTTAAGATATGTTGCAATTTTAAAAATTCCCAGTGTTGAATGTTGATAACGAGGTGGAGTTTTGTGGCGCAATGGCCAGGAATGGCCTAAGAGCGCAAGCACTAAATTTGTGCAATCAGTAATGATTGGTTATTGTTGTCGATGTAATATGGCTTTAAATAAGCGTAAAATTATTGTCAACTGTCAACTGTCTAAAGTGCATATGTATTATTGGTATGACCATGGATACAGTGAGGTGTGTTGTGGACATAAAGTGCTATGAAGGGACAGAAAAATAGAATTAATACTGCTAGGAGGGCTGAATGTTGAGACTGTTTTCTGTCTACGTCAACTGAGCGCAATGTGGTGCGCATTTGTCCACCGTTTTGCGCTGAGTCACCATATATTTAGAATGCAAGATCAACTGGCGCAACAGCGAGTCCTTCTAAAGATGAGACCACTGGCAGTCAGAACTCACTTTCAGCGCACGCAGCGAGCGTGAGACAGACGAAGGTCGGGTTGCATAGGAGCCTCTTGACGTGGTTTGCGAAACTCCTCTTCTGCTCGGCCCCGGTGGTCACCTCCGTCGCGATCTGCATATCGGGCAGTGCACTCGTGGCGCCGGGGTCTGGTGCTCCCTGTGCGCTCGCCGCGCCTTTAGGAGCCGGCATAGCTTGCGCGTCCGGGGTAACCTGCCAATCTGACTGAGCTTGGGAGGCCGGCGTAGCAGCAGGCTGGTCATCTGGCGCTGCCTGCGAACCCGGTGCAGCCAGGGCGTCCGGCGCAGCTTGCACGTTGGCTGCGCTCGGCGCTTGCTTCAGGGACAGCATCCGCTTCTCCTTTTGCAGCCTCGACAGATCTTTCGCCCGTTCTATGGCCGCTGCGACGATTAAGGGGGGAAGTTCGCGATGAGCATTCCGCGCCCTTTACAAGTCCACTGAATGTCCGATGATGAACGTCGCCGTTTATGCGCAAGTCTTCTCAATGACTGAACTACTTAGGTGCAAATTGCCAAGGCTGTCTTATCATTAACAAACGCAATGCACGTGTTATTTATACTATGACATAATAAAACCAAGGAGATAAACTTAAAGATATAGTATAGTATAGTATAGGAATGTAAAGTATAGTATAGTAATGTATAGTATAGTATAGTATGACAGGTGTGGGTTCGGTACTATATGTTTAAGTTTGTCTCTCCTTGATTTTATTATCGATCCGCTGTCATTTGTGTATTTATTTATTTTCGATACCCTCAATCGCCGAGGCATTGCAGAGGGGAGTCGGTGACAACATGCAAACAAAGAAAATAACAGAATGAAACGTGCAGCGTTATACAGTATTAGCGACAAATTGTAAAAGTGAAATAAAATATAACATAATGGTACTAAAACAAACACAACTGAACTGAACATTGAAAAAATACGTGCGATCAAATAAAGCATCTAGTTCAAAGTTGGCGCTGTGTATGCGTCTTTCTTATTCTTGGGCCCTGCCGTATTGCGCTGCTCCGTGTCTATTATGAACCGAAAATATATTAGCTTCGCCAATAGCATCGTAAAAGGAATGATGTATTTGTTATTTTTCTCAAACGACAGCGTTATATTATGAAATTTCGGATTGCCTACATTGGTATCAATGTTTCAATTTTAATGCACTGGCCTGAATCTTTCTCTTCCATTACAATTTTTCCACGATAACGTTTGTGTTCGGAATGTTACTCTAGCTACTGTGCTTTCAATAGTGGACGAATTAAGGACGCCAAAATGTTTTCTTTTTTGCCTGGCATAAATAGCAAGATTTCATTTCTACAGGTGCACAAATACGCTATTAAATACTATACTACACCCGTACAAATATCCAGGTACTGTCTAGTTGTCAGTTATGGTATCCCACGTGGATGTGGAATCAATAACTCAGATAATGGAAACAGTACGCCGTTAGCAAAGCTCGAAGTGATAGCTTCAATCATTTTGGTGCAGATCTTTCTAGTCATCTTTTCAGCGTGCCCTCTCGTTGGGTATGCGTTGAGGGGCGTAGCCAACCACATTTAATGCGTTAGCTTCAATATAGGCTTTTGCGTACTTGGTAATGCCCTTGGGAAGCTGGCGATGGGAAAGGCAGTGAAGAAAGCGATAATGGAGGCGCCGAAGAAGCCAAGCCACCAAGCGCCCACCCAGTTGTTACTCGAAGAGTCCATGCCCAGCCTGAAAGGAAAAACGGGTTTTTACATATTGAGCTGAACTCCGGCACAGAGAATGAACGTCTCAAGTTGTACATTTATACGAAGTGTCTCGGCAAGAGTTGACTACACAACTGTTGTCGAGCCCATGACGCTCATCTCGAGGATGCATATACTGTCAGACTGTCAATGTCCGTTACAAATCAGATGTGGATTTGTAACGTTTGGAGAAATTTGGAGAAACAGCAGTTTCCACAAATCGATGCATCTGGCCATCTCGAGAACCCGATGTATTTAGCAGGAAGGACAGGTATGTTTTGCTGTGAACTGTTGAAAATTAAGCAACAACTTTCGTAGCTCTTTGAATATATATCTGTATGGTCACTCCTGTTTTGTGCCTCGCTAGGAGTTCGTTAATAGAGCACGTCTGGTTGGTTTCTATAAACGCATGTACAGCCATGGTGTCGTGTCAGGCGGAGAGGGCAGCTTTACCGACGATGCGAGTAGGCTAAAAATGTAGATGGCGAGTCATTGATTACGTGTTACTGCAGGTCACTTTATATCGTGTAATGTAGCACAATTTGTTGGCTCGCGGACGTTGTCCATGGCTCCTCGGCCGGAATTGGCCCGTACGTCTATGCAAGATCAAAGAACGAGAGGAAGTTGGGGGCTCGAATTGATCAGCAGTAGGCCCTGTCGCCCACTTTGTCGGAGAGCCGTCTTTCTCGCACCGTCGGAAATGAACTGCATGCATTGCCTTGTCGTTCTGGTGCGTAATAAACGACGGCATTGCAGAATTTGCTGCAAACATCCGTCTTCTAAACGTCCGAATTTAATATTTATCTACGACAATTATAGAATTTATATATATAGCCTAAAGCTATGCGTGACTAAAAGGTATTAGGAGCAACGACATAAACAATGCTATAGGGAAGCTCAGGACTTGCATCTTTGCGTTTGCACGTACTCCTACAACTTTTGTCTGAAAGGTATCCGAGCTTCTTTAATTTAGGGAAAACCGCAACGTGGAAGCCGGCGACTCACTTTGTCGTAAAATAATGTTCCGCGATGTGTTTAGCCAGTAGATGACGCCGCCTTCACTTGCGTCTGCTATTGTGCAAGACTACTGTCGTCTGGTCACGGCGTGATTCCAAGCGGGTGAAAATGACGAAGCGAATTGAACGAAGTTACTGTATAAATTTCTGGCCGAAGCATCGTGTAGCCAATCCGAATAATTTCAGAAGATCCAACAGAATTTGGATATGATGCTGTAGGCATTATGCAGATAGAAATGTCGCGCAAGCACTTTAAGGAAGCCCAGACATGTGTCGACTGGGAGCCACGCTTCAAGAGCCCTTTAGCCAGGCATAATAATGTAATCTTTTATTATATGCGAACCTTAATAATGAGAGATCGTCGGCTATATGTCATAGAACTTTCTCAGCTAGTGCACTATAACGTAAAGCTATTCCTGACTGTTTTTACTTGAATTCTACAATCAGCTCTCCACGATTGGTCACATTTTTCGCCCCACCCCCCGCTTCGCCTGTCTGTCCCGCAGCGTCACAAAAACCACGAAAACTCCCCATCTGATATGTCGTATACACACTGATTATGCATGATTAGGCTGAACAAAATAAAAATAATTATTTCCAAATACCTTTTTTTGCCATTAGCCCTCCGCTATCGGTCAAAAGCTTTCCGGCTGTACCCATTTCGACTGTCTGTCACGCGACGTCAGAAAACTGCGAAAACTCGCCACGTCACATTAAAGATCCATTAGTATGCCGAACAAAACTAATCGTTTTTCGAAATGGCCGGAGACTGCCCCGTTCCGAAAGGAATAGAAGTTGTCTGCCTACCGATCATTCGCACACTGGATACTTGAAGCTGCCGAGGAAAATGACTTTATTTGAGTATAATAAACATTTTCGCATGGCAGTATATAACGTTGCCAAGCCCTTTCGGCACGTTTACAACATTGCTCTGCTAAATCTTCTTCGCTGAGGATCTGCTTTAGCGGCATTTTTGACCTTCTTGGGTAGCACGCAACCGCGATTTTCGACCAGCCACCGCAAGCTAAGCAAGGGGAAGCGGGCCAATCGCAGACGCCGGCAACGTTCTCTTCCGGTTATCTAGTTTCACTGTTCTTGCTGAGCCCGACCGAAACTTTCGGCATTGCTGCGTGCTCCTCGCTCTTGTCAGCCGATTCGATAAGAAAATCCTGTAAATATAGACAATGCTACTAGTTTTTAAAGCAAACAAAAGTGATGTATAAACGAGAAGAGCGTTTGAGTGGATCGTTCAAAAAACACTGCGGGTCACCGCCCGATGCTTGCGTCGGCGGTTACGCAACTTTTACGTCGGGAGTTCGGAATAAAAGCAGATTGGAATAGCTTTCCGTTAGAGGGCCCCTAATGCACACGAACAAAAAATTGCTGTGAGTACCTTTTTAAACAAATTTGCATACGCAGTGGGTGCCTCCAAAGTTTGTGCCCAAGATTAGGGCACCTGGAAAATCGCTATCGACAACACCGCTGCTCACGCGGCTCATGCGATTCAGAATTTTGGCCCTAGACACTTGTTTCGACAAGCTCCTTACTCTCCACACATGGTCTAACGGGATTTCTGGCTGTTTCTGAAAATTGAAAGGCGCCCTGAAGAGAACATACTTTCATACACGACATCACTATAGTGCAACGCGGTTGTTGCTCTACAACACTTCCCGAGGACCGGTTCCAGGACTATTTCAAGAAGTAGAAAGACAGTGGGACTCGTTGTGGTGCAAATAGTAGGGGCCTACTTTGGAGGAGATTAGGACAACGCATAAACCAGGAGCATGGTCGGATACTTTCCAGGGATTCTTCGCATATACATATTCTCCCCAAATTTATTCCAGCTTAGTAATCGAAAGGTGGCCAAGAAAATACGAATGTACTCACTTTGAGGAATCGGCTGTTATGTCCGTATACATTGAAAGGAAGTACCCGCCTAGGAGGAAGCCCATGGCGGGACCCAGGACGGACGTGGCATAAAAAATACCTGCAAGACAGCATTTCAGTCTCGTGTTTCGGCAGCCTCTTATGGAGTTATTGTCTCTGCGCGTTCACGCGAAAATTAAAAATAAGCACCGTCATTCTAGCTACCTACAATCTCTGCTGGAGGCGCCACTGAGTAAGGTTCTCGCTTGAATAGGCATGAACTTTAATTTTATATTGAGTTGACTCGTTATGCAGAACTATGTATAAACAAAAAGCGATAGGCCAAGACCTGCGCACACATCACGAAACATGAAATGTTATAGCTGAAGGTGTCTTATGCACTTATGTTGATCACTCTACAGGAAACACGTGACAGGCATTGCACAGAGTCGCAGCGGCCTCCAGGGATGCAGATTTCGAACACCTCGTGCAACGTTAGTTAGTTAATTCGGGTTTAATGGCGCAAAAGCGACTAAGGCCATGCTGCGCCAGCCACAAGTTATAAGAGATCAAATGTGCAGTGGCAGTCCTTTCGGGCGGGTCTCCCGCCGCCATCGTTTAGCGGTTATTGTGCGCATGCGTCGTAAAGCACGTGCCTTGACAAAAGCACTTGCGCAGCCAGTAACTTTAAGTAGACCTTTCACTGACACTTGCATATTAAAAGCATCATGACGTGTAAGGCGCATGGGATTGACCCTATTCACGAATAAGTGATTCTCCAATGGTAGCTGTAGCATATACCGGTGCTTGCTTATACATCTTGTGGTATATTGAATGTTGCGCATAACAACCATGGCAGCAAAAACACCGAAAGCTGTGCTTTAAATGTGACTTGCTATTCAACAACACCTTGCAATGGATGTGTGAAACCGCCGTTCCTACCGTGTTCTGTCACATGACCACTGAAATTTTTGCAGCCGGATGGTTTTTGTTCATGACAAAGACACCCGAGAAGTCATAAATACTGTGCTGGTGTTAGGCGCATGGTATAAGGAAAGGAGCACCTTTCCTCGAGTGTAACTTGCTGTCATGCCTAGACAGATTATGACCCTAAAATGTACTCTCATAAATGCGCATTTACTACATACACTATAGGCCTGGTGTCATGAGCCCGCCCGCCAAAATAGAGCTATCTGTCTTCGTTGGTAAGCTCAAGCGGAAGCTCCAGCGCTCAAACATGCAAAACGCTTCAACATTTTAAGCAGAAAGCAGCCTCATCTATATTTTCTGCATATATTTTCACTACATTTGCAAAAGATGGCGAAAATTTTAGAAAGACACAAACAGTGAAGCATCATGTTTGAAATTCTGTAACTTGAAATTCTGTGACTTCGTAGCAAAAAAAAAAAAAAAAGAACTAGCCGAATATACGCGCATAACAACAAGAAAGAAATACCAGCTGTGCGCACTTCTCTATATGGAGTGTTTAAATCGTTCTGAACAAGTACTTGAATTTACAGCTCATTTGCATTTTGCCAGTATCACCATTAGGTCTCACAAATGTTTTCGTCATGACTAGAGGTACCCAGTAGAGTTGCGTGTTACATGTTTTCGTTACGGAATGCGAGTTGTAAACTTTATTCTTTTCTTCCTCTGTTATTTACCAATCTACTATGCAAGTGATTGAGGAACTAGACAATACAGCCGGGAATGTATTCAGAAAGACCGTTATTACGAAAGAATTGTTCGTAAGAGAGCATTCCGGCTATTCCTGATACTAGACATATAATTAGCGAATGGGACTAGGGAATCCCAAAGAACACTTACGAATTAAAGCATTTCTGCATTCGGCATCTGTTGCTAAGTGTCACTAGAAATTGAGTTTTCTTTTCAATCGGTTTGGTGGTTGCCTAATGACAGCATGGCTCGTGACGAGAAACATCGCAGAAAAGCAGCGATTGAACATTTGCACAACGACAAAGCACGTATTGTCTGTTCTTGTCAAGTAGAATTGCTTGTCAGCTGTTATTCTGCGCCATGCTCACCCCTTCCTTATCTGGCAAAGAGCTCGTGTTCCAATCGTGTAGGCTATTGGCGCTATAAATTCTCCGTTCGAAATAAAACCCCTCAGTTTTTAGCATGAGCGCTTTTTGCGCATGCTCCTTTTGTCAGCCTCCGTTCTGCTGCGTCGTTTGCGGTCACAAGCTGAGTTTAATAAACTGGCCCAGCGTTGCACACCTCTGTAATGACAGCGCCACAGCGTTTCACATCGTTTCACATCGATTGACGTCAATCTGAATGAGAGCTATAAGGCACTTAGTAAGCTTTCATTGGTTTGTAGCCAAGGTATAGTTACCCATGTAGATAGATGCGCTGGCCGATGGCGTGTTTTGGTCCAAGTAAGCCACGCCGAGGGTGAAGAAGGGTGACGAGCCGACGCCATGCAGCGCATGTCCTACCTGCATGATAAAGAGAGAGAAATTACATCACATCCACAACGGCATCTTGTGTTAGAGACATCTCAACGCTTTTTTCTCGAAGCATCTGTTTCGCAGCTCCTGGAATTTTTAAAACTCTTCCTTTCGAGTGAGAGCAAACAAGCGATCGAAGTTCCTCGACTTCGTTAGTAAGCACAATAAACGAGGGCGAATCAGAATGTATTTGTCCCTATTTCTTTATTATCCAAAGTAAGGTCCATACAGGTAATTACAAATATACGTACTATTGCACGTACCTTACACTATTTTTCCACGTACTCCCCACACCAGTTCACATATTTGTCTCATCGCAGCACTAAATTTGAGATGCCCTTGTGGTAGAATTCGTACGCACGCGGCCTCCCCGAACGCTCATTGTCTTGCAAGTCCCCACGGCCTTTTGCCAACTCGCAACACCACCATCTCACACTTATCAAAGCGAGACACCTTTCCCCTACGTGGGCTGCATTTCCTTGTGGATTTCGATGAATGTTCGTCCCTTGATCTATAGAAAATGAATCACACTTCGTTGCTTGTACGCCGTGGACCTGTGAAGCCCAACTGCCATCGGATGGATGGATGAATGTTATGGGCGTCCCCTTTTGAACGGAGTGGTGGGTTGCGCCACCAAGCTCTTGCTACTATACTGCCTAATGTCCTACCTAGGTTAAACAATGAAAAAAGAAAAAAAAAACTATGAACTACCACGCCCAAATATTCTGATCTCCTATTGCGAACTGGGCTTCTATACATCTCCGTCTTTTGTCGTTTCCCTACTTTTCTTCCACCAATCCTCCAATCGCCTCTTACTAATGTCTATTGCGGACATGTTTGCTTTACCACTGCTCCCGCTGAACCCAAGGGCTTCAAGCAGGCCAGTGGGGCCTAAATCGACCGCTGGGTAGACGTCTTCACATTCTAATAAAACATGCTGCGTCGTTTCCCTAGCTTTACCGCAGCAAGCACATGCTTCTTCTTCCTTCTTATATCTCGCTTTATAGGTGCGTGTTCTAAGGCATCCCGATCTCGATTCGAAAAGTAATGAGCTTCCCTTTGAGTTATCATAAATGGTTTCTTTCCTAATTTCGTTTTTTTCCTCCTAAGTAGTTACTCATGGCAGGTTTCTTTTCCATTGCCACCACCCATGAGATTAATTCAGCCTCTGACTTTCCGCTTGACCGTTTTTGTTGCTGTGTTGCCCACCCTACAGGCCACATACTTGCTGGTAAGTTTCCTAGTTCTTTTCCTCCACTGTGAATCAATGTTTTTCCTGTACAGATACCTGAACACTCTCCCAGCCCATTTACTTTCTTCCCTATTCCTCAGCCGTTCTTCATACTCAATTTTACTGCTCGCTTCCCTCACTTCAAAACTAGTCCAGCCCATATCACCCTGCACAGCTTCATTTGTAGTCTTCCCGTGAGCGCCCAATGCGAGGCGACCCACTGACCTTTGGTTCCCGTCGAGTCCTGACTGTACCCCTGATTTAAAGCAAACAACCGCATTTCCAAAAGTAAGTCCTGGAACCATTACACATTTCCATATGCCTCGGAGGACCTCGTACCTATTGTATCCCCATAGCGCTCTGTGCTTCATTATGGCTGCATTTCTCTTCCCCTTTACTGTTATGGTTTTTTCCTTTGTTTCCACATATACATTGCCTTCGTTTATCCATATTACCAAGGTTTTTATTTTCTGTAACCCGATGTATTTCTTGGCCCTGTATCTCCACTGTCTGTTCACTGTTTTCATTGAATACCATACACCTGATTTTCTAACACTAAATTTCAAACCTAAATTGTTGCCTTCCTGTCCACAGATATTGGACAGACGTTGCAAATCACTTTGCTTGTTAGCTATCAACACAATGTCGTCCGCATAAAATAAACCTGGGAGTTGCTGCTCTATTACTGTACCCGCCTGTTTGTATGAGAGATTAAACCCGATATTACTTCCTTCTAGCGCCTTCTCCATCCTCACCATGTACATCATAAACAGCAGCGGGGATAAAGGGAACCCCTGCCTCAGTCCCTTGTTGACATGAACTTTCTCCTCGCTACTCATCCCTTCCCGTTCAACGCAAACGGTATTTTCGAGGGAAATCTCTCAAACGTTGTAGACATTCGTTACCTAAGCCTTCCCCTTCCAGAATATCCCACAAAATGTTGCGGTCTACATTGTCGTAGGCTCCTGTAATGTCTACAAAGGCCACATACAACGGTCTGCTTTCTGCTTTTGATATTTCAATACACTGAGTAAGAACAAACAAGTTATCATCCAAACGCCTACCTATTCTGAAGCCATTCTGAAGCTCTCCCAAAATGCCATTATTCTCTGCCCATGCTTGAAGCTTTAATTTGATTGCCTGCATTGCTAGCCTGTATATTACCGATGTAATGGTCAACGGTCTATACGAGTGAATTCTGTCTTTCTCCCCTTTACCTTTATAAATTAAATTCATTCTACCTTGTCGCCAACTGTCTGGTATTCGTCTATCTTTTAAAGTTTTTTCCACTGCTTTCATCAGAGCTTCCTTATCTTTAGGTCCTAGTTCATTTATCAGCCTATCGGGAACCTCGTCTAGCCCTGTGGCTGTGCGCTTAGGAATTTTCTCTTCCGCTTTCTTCCAGTTTAAATTTGTCAGCACCAGCTCCTTTTCCACTTGGGTCTCTTTCATGCTCTTTTTGTCTTCAAGTACAACCTCGTCATTGCCTTGGAAAGATTCGCCTTACTTTTCAGATGTAATTTATTGCCGCTTCTCCTTCCAGTCTGTTTTCATCTTCGCCTAGGATATGTTGTTGTATTGTAGTTGACTTCCTGCCTAATAATTTTATGTGATTCCAAAATATTCTAGGTGCGGCCTTCTTTTTCTCACGTATTTCTGACAACCAACGTTCACTTTCACCTTTTAATTTTGCTTGCACCAGTATTTGAACCATAGACTTTTTATCCCGGTATATTTCCCATTTACTGGTTACTTCATCCTGTGGCAACTGCGCCTTCTTTGCCTGCCTGTGCTCTCGAGATGCTTTCTGTCGTTCGGCTATCGCTTCTCGTATCTCCTTCTTCCACCAGCTTTTCGGTTTCTTTTTTCCTTTCCGACGAACATGTTGTTTCTCTTAACGTATTTCTGTCGTTATTACACTTAGAACCTCACCATATTCCCACTCTTGGCCATTTGCCAAGTTCTTCCTCAACTCTAGTGACTATATTTGCTATTTGTTCAGCGTTCAAATTTGGACTGGCCATTTTGGTCTCCTTGCTCTCTTTCCCAACTACATATCCCATTTTCAAAATGATGCGTTTATGGTCACTCCCTATGCTGCTAAACCCTTCCTCATCGACGACCCTTTCTCTCAACTTATCATGAATTCCTTTAATCAATGGTCGATTGCCGGTTTCCCACATCCCACGTGATCTGTCCTTTACACTTAGGCCCTGTATTCACGATCACGAGGTTATGTTGCTCACAAAGGTCTAGCATGGACTTCCCGTTATTGTCGGCATAGCCATCTAAATCATGTATGTGGGCATTCATGTCACCTAATAGGACAATTTCAGCACCATTCCCGAAACCCTTAATATCAGCGCTTATGCATTCCACTAACTCTTTATTCTTCTCTGCGTAATTTTTTTCTGGTCCACAAATACGTAACGCCCAGCCAAGTTTCTTTCCCACTCATTGTACCTGATAGCCAAAGATGCTCTTGACATTGTGAATTTACTCTTTTCTATTTGGCTCCCTGGTGGATGAGCGTTCCGACTCCCCCTCCCTTTCTTTCCGACTTAGTTCTGTTGCACCGTTGCCAAACATAATTCTCAATAACTGGCGGCTCTTCCGAGTCTCTAAGGTGCGTTTCTGTAACCGCATACACCCCTATTTGTTCTCTATGTAACTGCTCCTCAATCTCTGCCCACTTTTCCTTTCTTCTGCCAGCCTGTATGTTTATGTAGCCTATTGCATGGTGAGCTCTTTTTCTTGCTTTCCTCCTTTTTCTGTTATCGACGGCGATGCTCTTCTGATGTTCCCCTAGGGGACCTTCATCATTACTATCTACTCTGACCTCCTGAGCGCCCGCGGGCCCCCTAAAGAAGCAACAGCGCGACCACCAAGTCGCCAGCCCAATTCTCGTGCTAACCTGTAATTGAAGTGGATCCCGTCTCGTTTGAAACCACCACAACTTCACGCTTCCCTGTTTACTTCGACAACCACGAAGCCTTTCTCTCGGCTCATTTTCTATATTGCCTCATTAGCAGCCACTACGGCTCTTTGTACGTGACTGTCACGCACAGGCACCTCCGGCACCGTGCACACCACGATCTGCACCTGAGGGGATAGCTCGCGCAAGTCGTCCACCCCCTTCGTCAAGTGCTGGCCTAGTCCTGGCCCTTTCCTGTTTAGGACGTCATTTAGCCCACCTGCTACTAATGCAAGGTTGCGCACATGGACATTTTCCGCGAGCTTTTCTTTTGCTCGCTCCATGACAGAACCCAGTGTCCGCCCTGGAAATGTCCCTACCGCCCCTGTTTTGTCGCCTTTCACCCTCTTCAGAATTGCTTTTGAGCACCCAGCCAGGTTTGAGTCACCTGCGATAATCACCCTTTCACTCTCTCCTACCTCTTCCTGCTTCCCTTTGTCCTTTTCCGCGTGATTCGGACTCGACATGGGGCATTGTCCCCTGGGCTCCTGCTTTTTCCGCGTGGCGGCCTCAAGGTAGGCGCCGCTCTTTTCAGCTAACCCTTCATGACCCTGCATGCGTTCCACGTATTTTGCTGACCCCCCCTCGCCTGTCGCGTCGGGGATCTGCGTTTCATTGTCACGCACATTCTCGGTCACAATGGTGGCCCTGTTCAGCTTTTCCTCGGCTGCTTCAAGTCTCTTTTCAACTACCTTCCATGCATCACGCTCCATTTTTAGCTCATTTTTGAGCTCTTGCACCTGTTTGAGAAGCTCTTCTTGGAAAGCCTCCATTTTCTGCAGCCTAGTATCGACTTCACATTGTGTGCCGTTTGATTCGACGCCCTCTCCATTCTCATCCGTCTCTTCATCTGCCTTGAGGGAACCCCCGCGTACTGCCTGCTTTACCGGCTTTCTCGCCATGTATTGCACGGCTTTTTGCAAATACTATAATACTGTTATAATGCTGCTACTGATGCAAATACTATAATACTATATCAATGCACAGCACGTGCCTTTTAGCAAAAACCGATACGCGCAGGATCCAAATCCTCAAAATGCCGCAAAGCAACTCTCACCACTGTTTCAAAAACAATCAATGCCGCGGAGACCGAAGGTATGACACTCTCGTACGCGCTCAACCACGCGGCCACGCTCTCACTTTTCTACCAAAACACGCACAGTAAAACCACTAATAGCTATTTGCCTTGCCACTTCCAAGCTACCATTTAAAGACTACAAACACTCAACGTCCCACCCAGCTGCACGTGTTGGAGCACGTGGCACAAAAGGACGCTCTAACCATCCTGCAAAACAAATGTACACGAAGCACACCCGCGTACCCGAAATACGAGAGACAAAACAAGGAAAGAAAAGGAAAACCACCCAATTACTATTTAAAGGGGAAAAACCAGCAAATAAAGAACAGAAGCAAGCTCAAAGCATGCACAAAAACTTATGATTTCATCGCCGCCACGTAGCCCCGAAAAAGCACGTCCATTCGCCACAAAATCCAACCACATCTTCAACTGACAGCAGCGCCGCGCAGCGGAGCTACCGGCAAATAAGGCCGGGACGGTCCAAGAAAGGTCCGCCGCTGGAATGGATATGTTGACTTCGCATTTACAGCCGTAATGTGGCTAGAAAAAAAAAAGGGGGGGGGGGGGGCAACGACTTTCTGATTCTCCCTCGTATGAAGCGAACAGACAACGAAGTCAATGAATGTATAGGAAAATTTATCTGCTTTTTGACTGAAATGTAGACATAACGAAAAGGGAAATGAAAGCGGGAAAATCGAGAACTCGGCTACGGTAAGAGCCAAACCCACAACCTACGTATGATGCGTGCGCCCCATCGAGCTGCAGTCTGTCGTCCCATGTACCCACTTTCTTGGGTGTTAGTGTGTGTGCGCGTGTATGTGTGCCAAACGTGTACGTAACAAATTTACATGTAATTACTTGTGATCAATTACATTCTTGGTATAATGTAATATAATGATTATTTACTCAGTAACGTTCACTCTAATTCAATTAGTGTTTTTATTGACCAATTGCATGTGACCAATTATCTTACTGACTAAACAAGCTGTTACAGGCGAAGCGGCTTGAGCATTGGTGGAAACAACACTTAATGCCCGCAGTCTGCAGGTGGCGTAATCCAAAGGTATGAAACATGTATACTCTGCACCAACATAAAAGGAAACAATTCATCTGTCTTCCGAGTGCGATTCCTGCAAATGTATAAGTGAGAATCCTAATCATTGCTGTTCCCCATGTAGTTCACGTGTTGACAAATCCAGATGATGGAACTATTTTTATTTTAGCGGAAACAAGTAAACTTAGTTTTACCACAAATATGGCGTTCCCTTTCATACTGGCCCACCCCCGTGTACATTAGCTACCTTCTTTCTGCAATCAGATTCCGCCATTTACTCCTCGATCCATTTACGCCTCGAGGCTTGCAAATGTAAATATAGCTGGTGATACCTCGAGTTACACATATCTGGGGAACGCGAAGGGGTTTATTAGTAACAGCAGCACAGGTGAACCATGGGTGAACAAGTAAGACATCTTGTACGCTCAACGAACGATTTCATTAGAGCCGAACGGAATGAGCTGTCACGGTTACGTCGAATCTTGACAAAGCGCCGTTGCTTTCACGGCGTCATGTTAGATAAAAGCCTAATTATTTGATGGCGTACAGAACAAAATTAGAGAGCAGAAGACGACCACCAAGCACTTTCGTCGCAGAGTACGTCTTTAAAGAATGCAATATATTCGTTTTAATGTGAGGCAAATTGTATGAAATATTCCTACTTTAAGCTAGACTTGGCAGCAGAAGAATACTTTATTTATTTGAACTTTGTTCGGGATACAGCAAATTATCCGTGGAATGTCCAAGTGTACCGAAGTCACTCTATTAAGATATTTATTTGTGCCGCTGATTGATTGATTGATTGATTGATTGATTGATTGATTGATTGATTGATTGATTGATTGATTGATTGATTGATTGATTGATTGATTGATTGATTGATTGATTGATTGATTGATTGATTGATAGTTATAGCCAGGTTTCACCTGGATATGCTACGCGGCTGTCATATCTAGCTTCATTAATAAATGTATTGCTAAACGCAAACGGCGCACAGTGTGTTTCCCCGGCAGCTGAACGACGCACGAAGGGGCACGCGTACCATGAAGAAGTACTTGAAGGCGTTGGCGTTGGTGGCACCGGACGACGCCGAGGAGCCGCACTGTCCGGGGCCTCGCTGCGGGCACACGTCGGCGGCGCCGCTGTCCACCACCATGTACTGCGGCGCCAGGAAGTGCGGCGAGGCGAACACCATCGAGCCGGCGGACATGACCAGCGCGCCGATGCCCATTATGAGCGGCTTGTGGCCGATGCCCCCGTGGTAGCTCACGGGCGTTATCATGACGCACGACGCCACGTTGAACATGCTCTGGATCATCTGCGGTTTTGCGACAGACCAGGCTGTCAGGAGACGGTCGCAGCTCGCGCGCTTTGTAGAGACCAAGGAGCGGATGTTTATTTCCATGGTGAGACGGACGGGAGCCGAAGGTGAAACGTAGAGCGTTGTTTACAGGCCTTCGACCCTATACATATACAATGACAGCAGTGCAAGTAAATGCCTCATAACTACCCTCCAATAAAAACTGTGTACCGATAACTTGCGCATAGCAGAACAACAAAATTGCACACATCAATTCTTTTTGGCGTCTTGCGTAAACGCATTTAGCAAAGGTATATACACTTTGCACATCAATTTATCACACGCGGTACGACACACGAAACAACCGCAGAGTCGTGAAGCCATAGCCCGCAGACTTGCCCCGGCTTCGATTCCGAGCAGCTGGAAGCGCTTCTCGATGGTGGGCGTCACCACGGAGACCAGGCCGTTGACGACGAAGCCCTGCGTCATGCCGAGCACGCAGAGGAAAACGAGGTAGCACCGGGGCGTGCGGTAGCTCTGCAGGAAGGCCGGGTAGAAGCCGAGCAGGCCGCAGTGCACGTCGTGGTCGCTGCCGGAGCCGGGCTGATCGCGCGCCAGCAGCTGCGGCGAACCCTTGACCAGCTGCGGCACCGATATGCCGAAGGAGGAGACGGAAAAGTCCGAGCCTTGGTTCTCTCCGGACCACATGCTCGTCTGGCAGGAGCCCTGCGGACGCGTGTCAAAGCGAGCACGCGCGGCCACTGCATTAAAGTTATGCGCGAGCCACGGCCTGCGAGATCGGGCAGCGTGCGCGCTGTGCATCTCGGAGGCAAAGGATGAGCATACGCCGACCTGCGTCTTGGAAAGAAAGCTTAAATGAAACCCACTTCATCATCGAGATGATCTGCTGGTAAAATAAAAAATGTGCCTGTCTGGCTTATTTTCATCCCTATTTCAGCGTCCACTGAAGCACGGAGGCATTTATTTCCCAGTGATCGCCACCAATCCCCGTTTTGTTACTCGTTTTGCTTCAATAAGCTCCCTCTTACAAAACGTTATATTTCGGCTAGCTCATCTCATGTAAATTCATGCAAGGAAAGGCGTCTCAAAAAAATTTTTTTATAAATAAGGGATCCTACGCACTGCGCGAATAAGATTAAGCCCAGCGTTTGTTCGTCTTTGCAAAAAACAAAAAAGAAAGGAGTAAACACATGGCACAATCAGCATTGTAAAGGAAAACAAAGAAACTAGGTAAAATCTAGTGACGTGTCAAAATTCGCCAAGCCGGAAAATGCGAAACCTATCCAAGAGGCACTCAACAACACAAAAGAGTAAATGAAGGAAACGCTAGCGCTAGTAAATTGCTCTGCGAAAACACATAAGAACTTAGTATACAAAAGGAGTCAGACAATAGTTACCTTAGAAGCAGGTGAGGTACAAAACGAAAGTATTGACACAAAAATGTATGGACGCAAGATGAATTCTAACACATTTTCAACGTAAGCTTCTGCGCTTCCAACACAGCAGACACGTCTGACTGAAACCAGGGTCTATCGCACACTATACAAACCGAAGCAAAGCCTTTCGCAACGAAGTGTTTCTCAAAGTACTAGTTCGCGCTCGTAAACCGACATGGTCAGGTTTCACTACTGCCTCTCTGCCTTTCACTATGCCAGTCACTGCCTATCGACGCCACCTGGCTTGGCAAATTTACGACCAAGTGGGCACTTCCGTTCGAAGCCATGTTTCGCTGCATATCGACGTCGCTACGCCTTACGCTTTCTTTCGGGGGGGGGGAGGGGAGGGGGGGGCGATATGTTGATCGCAGTCCATGGTGTTTATTCTCGACATGGATGCTCCTCAAGTTCGGGCAGCATGCCACGCATTCTACACCACTGCGCTGAACCAAGCCCTCCAGCCAACCACCACCACCAATGGCGATATGGTTCAACACGGACCCTTCAAGGATCATCTTGCAAGACAGCAGGAAGCCACCACAAAACGGGGAGAGGAAGCAAAGAAAACTTCGATTTAACATCATAATTTGGCAGACCTGTCCATCTGCACCAATTTAGGATAGAGCTCAGCTTGCCGTGGAGCTTCTTTCTCGAGATCGTGTTCAAAACCATAGTGGCCTAATTCTTACTCTCGCGTCAATCGCAGTGATAGCTTCGCAAAAGCAAACGTTTACATTGTTTCCAAATAGCAACAGAAGCAGACCGCGACACATGGTAGTTAATGCAGTTTGAAAGGCTGAAATCAACGCCAAGGTTTGCTCACGTCAGCGTAGAATCCTGCAAAGAGTGGCGGAGAACGGTGACGGCGGATGATGCGACCTTGTACGTGTCCGCGCTGAAGGCTTCACGTGCAGCACGCGCAATCGTCTTGTTTCTTCTTCGTCGGTTATTTCATTTTTCTCTTCTTAATTTTTTAACAGACACGAAACCTTTACCCGGCTAGGTACCGGGGCTTTATTCTACCTATCGGATCACTATTTCATTCTACGAACGCTGTTTCTCCAGATTCGTTATTAACATTTTATTAATTCTCTCCTTGATTATAACCTCTTTGAAAAGATTCCCTTCCGTTTTCATGTTTCTTTAGAACCGTGTCATGTGGTATTTCATTTTCTTGTTCTTTTCTTAATGTTGCTCTGGGTTGTGCATATTGGAAGACAGCCGTTTATGCTGGAAGTTTTTGTGTCGAAATGATGAAGAAGACAGTCCGGATGTCTTCGGCACTGAGTAAGGAGGGTATCGAAAAAAGAAGGGCCTAGAATACAATACAGAACCAAAGTAAAAAAAAAATGTGAGGGAATTGAAAATTTGCAATCCCTGTTGCATCCTGTTTCCATTGCTTTGTCGGAATACTAGTTGTTGATGACACGTAATGCGGCAAAAACCATTAACGGGAGATATACGTCAAGGCCAAGAATTGTGATACGGCACGGGACCAAAATAAAAAGAAGATAGTTTGCCATAAACCATTGTTTAAGGATATTCGTAGTTACTAAGCTAATAATTGTGACGAGTAAGAGTGCTGCTTCGCCATCTTCCGCTTAGATTACGATTTCCAGTTTCTATAAACTTTCTCTCCCTTTCGAATTTTCGCGCAACTTATTTGCTGAAAAGTTAGCAAACCAACCATCACAACCAAATTTGACGCTAGCAAGACGACCCCGGGAGAGTGCACCAACGCACACAGAGCTAAACGGGAGGGAGAATGAGGATCACGCGGGCTTTATTAGATCGGCTTGCTAGTGCTTTAATGACTCTGCCGGGAAGCACTACATCCCTTTTAACGAATGTGCTTAGTACTACACGCGTTGTTCTGAAAAATATAAAATTTTTATTTGATGGACAGTAATTTCTCTAGTTCTCTCTGCTGTACTCGCTCGCTTGCGCTGTGATCACGACAGGTAATTCCAACTTGCCCTCTTTCATCATTGCTCTACTACTAAATTGTGGCGAAAGAAAGAGAGAGAGAAATCAACACACACGCGCGAAGCTCTTTATCGAAAAGGAAAGCCCGTATTCTATTTTATTTTTATTTTTTTCCTGCAGCGACAGCCCTCCTTTAGTGAAAGTTGAGCGCATACAGTTCCACGCTTCCGACTGTCGGCACTTCCTAATAGAAAGAGTCAAAGGAAGACCATCCTTACTCCACACTGACAGTCGCCCTTCAATTAATACGAACCTAAGTTGGGCGCTGCTTATGGCTATGTGGTGCGTAAGTTTAGTCAAAGGTCCTACGGGAGTGGCACCTTCGCGAGACGCAATATTGCTCAGGTAAACGGAAATAATGACGTTAGGAACCCGCTTTTCTTTTACATTTCCGGAAGACGACGCACACGCGAAAAAGAAAAAAAAAGGTGCTGGTATTTGTTTAACACAATCAGACTTGGCTGCTCCGCTAAAAGTCTGAGGCTTCTTCCATATGCAGGTGCTTTGATTCGACGAGACGTTTATTCCCTCAGAGAGCAGAGGAAGCGGCTGGCTGGCTGACTTTCTCGGAACAGCTTCTCGCGAAACGCACGAGTCTGCTGAACTAAGAAAAACGCTAATGAGATAAGTGAAAGGGGAGGTGAAGCAAGATTGACTTTTATATTCCTCAGAACGCTGTATCTGACCTTTAACGCGCATATTAGGATCTAATTAAAGAATTGAACATCTGGCCGTAAGAATTTCTCTGAGTTCTCTTTATTTTTATTTTTTTGCGTTGAAGTACAGGGAATTACTGGCTTTATTTCATTTCGGGTGCTCGTCGTGAAGCTCCCGCGAGACGTCTTGTCTACCAGCTTCACGAGCCAACTGCTGTGACGTGCACCCGAAGGCTTTTGTTAGAGCGCAGGAGGCTCGCGTTTGTTTGCTGGAAAAGAAGTCCTCGTCTTTCAAGTCCCTCCCCATTTATTAATAAACGACCTTCATTCATTCATTCCATAAAGGCCCATACGGCATGACGTTTAATTAAGCTCTGACCGTGACCACATACAGAATAGGAAATACAAAATTGTTATTGTTACTTCCTGCGCAACCAAGTGCAAGAAGGAAGTTATTCAGTTTGACTGTAGTATATGTGCATTTGTAATGGCCATGTGGTCTTCTCTTTTTTGTAATCAACACTGATGGATGACCTGTCACGTTAAATACGACAATTCTGCGGCATCTTTTTTTTTTTTTTGGCGGCTTTGGGCGATGTTTTGTTTTCAGTTAACAAACACGCATACACAGTACATAACAATTTTTGGACCCTTGATGGTGCCATGCCCAACACATTCACCCTCAAGGGGTAAGATCGAATTGTTGATGGCGACAAATGAAATTTTCCTGTTTGGCGACATATTGTGGCAAGAAAACATGATGGTAACTGCGACAAATGAAACGAAAACTGCGTCAAATAAGCTTTAATAGCTAAGGTTGTCAGACTCTCCTGTCAGATATTTCACTACGCACCAGATGCCCCTAATTATTACACACTATTCAACTATTCATCATCATCATGACGGTGACGGTGGCGGCGGCGGCGGCGGCGGCGGCGGCGGCGGCAGTGGTGGTGATTCAACTGCCGCATCTCACGTTCCACGTGTTATTTGAGTTCATGGTTATGTAAATTATTTTTTACAGCTTTAGTGGTAAGGCTGTTTGCCTTTGGGCAAACGAGCACCTGTGCGAAAATGTTTAATGCGTATAACTCAAACCGACTCGTAAACTGCGCAAAGCGTGTCGCGTACACAACCAGGCCCGGATAATGTACGGCGATTCTATTCCAAATGTATTTAATTCTTGTTTATTTATACACGCACCTGCATTGCCACAAGGGCATTATTGCAGGGGTGGGGGACATTTGTAACGAAACAAAAAACATAAGCAAGGAAAATGACCTCATTCACAAAAAGTATACAGCAAGGCACAAACGCAACATAAAAGAAAAAAAAAGAAAAAAGAAAAAAAGCGTCGCGGCAGGCTCACAGTCGCATTCACATCATGGAAAAGAAAAAGATGGTTTATTGCGCGAAGTGCAATGATATGCGCTTACGACAGGTTAGACGATAAAATCGACTGACACTCAGAGCAAGTCTTATATTCAGCAATACTCCCAAGAAACTTATTCCAGCGCGTTGAAGTAAGCGTGAAAATGATTTGCGGAAAACATCAGTGTGAAAGCGTGTTTCAAGAACTTCTAGCTCGTGATCGCTTCGTAAAGAAATGAAATGGAGCGAAAATATGTACAAGTTTTGTTTATTCCTCTGAGTACAGAGTAAATTCGGAAAGTTCTAATTTCGTTGCTAAGCGGTGCTGTGCTAGTGTTTACCAGCCAAGGTTTTCTTTAATTAATGTAATACTGCTACGGAAGTTGTAATTTCCAGAAAAGAAACCTGGCAGCGCGGTTTTTAATGTGTTCAAGTTTGTCTATAAGATAAGAGGTTTGAGGGTCCCAAGCCGCGCAAGCGTGCTCGAATATTGTGTGAGCATTTGTGTTCTAAAGCTGCTCTTTCACAATTTTGGGGGCTTTATGAAAATGGCGTCTAAAGGAGGTTGAGTATCCTTGATGACATTAAGGTAGGTCAATGGCAAGGTAGGACTTTATGGCAGATCGAACTTTCTGAAAAGCAGACCCCAAGATATTTAGTGGGCCAAATAGTACACCCCATCTAGACCCCAAGATATGTTCAAGCCGTTCAGGAGGCAGTCCGTCCAAATTATAAGCGAATTACACTGGGAGGCGTTTACGGGTGAAAGACATGAATTGACATTTTGCCCTCTTGCAAAAATTGCCAACTTCGAGCGCCAACCTTGAATTATATTTAAGTCACTCTGTAACGAGCTAACATGGCGGTCACTTTGTATATCTCTCTTTTAATGACGCAGTCGTCTGCACATAACCGCACTTCGCAATGAAGTCGTTGCACAATACCATTTATATAAACTAAATATAACAATAGCCCCAAAACAGACCTTTCAGACACGCCAGTAGGTACAGTGACACCATTTGATTTAGCTCTCTTGATCAAGACATGCTACGTTCGCCCAAGAAAATAATTTCTGATCTAATCGACTATATTAGGAGTATTGTAGATACATGGTGATTTATGTAGCAGCATGAGGAATAATATGCAAGGCTTTCGAATGTCGGAAAGTACAGTCTACCTGGTAACCTAAATTGAAAGAATAAAAAAGATCATGGCAGAATTCTACCAGTTGAGACATGCAGGGCAATTAGCCAGGCCTGAATCCATGTTGGGCATTTGAAAAAAGGAACTATTGCTTTGAATCTGTTTCATCATAGTTTCATTCCCTTAAAGGGAGCTGAAAGGTTTTCCAGAAAAAATGAGTGAACATCTGTACATAATGGTTTTCAACCCTCCGAATTCGAATATCGTATCGAAATTGAGCGAAAGAAAGCGCAAATATATTTTATTTCGACGAAAAGTGCAGCAGCGGACACGCCCAGCTGGCGCGTGTCGTTTCCGCCTGTGATTGGTCGGGCGCCTCGTGACGTCAACTCTAGTAACCGACCACTGCCGCTACACATGAAGCGCGGTGTCAGGTAGTTTGGTGCTGTTTTTCTGAGACAGTAATGGAAAATATAGAGAGACTGCGTTTTTCTGAGGAGTTTGGCGTTACTCCCTACATGTACGAGCCGATTGCGAAGAGCCGGCCTCTCGAAGAAGCAAACGATGCTGATGCGAGCAGTGCTTTCGACGTGAACGAAAGCAAAGTCTTGGGATCTCCTCGTGTTGGAAATGCTCTTTGGTGAGTATGTTTTTTGCAAAGCGATCTAGTGATCTCGCCGATCTTTCGCCGATCTAGTGAGCTCGTTTCCGGTCAAACAACTGTAGTGTTGTGTTCCTGCATGCCTCCTCGTGAACCGTAAGCGGGGATGCGATCGTCGGCATTTGTGCGCTGTCCAAAGCTGTCGGCAATCTACAAAGACGGTTTAAACGCGTGAAAAGCTTCCCGGTTCATGCAGTACGTGTAGTGACCTTCATCTGTTGACTACCACGTTGACTACCACTCAAGTTGATTACCTCTGACGTTGACTACCACGCACGTTGACTACCACTCTACATACACGCAGACGCACCAACAAAGGAATGCAGGGTCGATCGAAGCAGATTACGATGGCACGCACGCAGAAACAAGCGCGGTCAGGCACGGTCGCGGACGCTGCGAAGGAACGAAACACTAGAGTTGACGTCACAACACCGCGGTTTCCGGTCTCCGCTCGCATCGTCAGCGTCAGCAGCAGCGCGCGGCTTTCGACGGGGGGCGGAGCTACAGCGCAATTTCAACCGACGATTACGTCGCTCCTAATTTTACCTACATGGTTTATAAGGTTCCCGCATCCGTATATGAGCGTCTTATTGAATTTGACAGACTCTTCAGCTTCCCTTTAATTAATGGCTTCGTCGGCGGTCACCCCGCCCACATTGTCATCGGGAACGGTCAACGATGAACAACGGACGGTAAAAAAAGCAATAGAATCGGATGAAAGGAATCCTTGAATTACACCGTCGCAGAACTAGTACGTTCCGCTCGTGCCAGCTGCGGGTCCTTTTCTTCCCTTCTTTTCTTTTTTTTCTTTTTTTTGCCTGGCGAATCACAATTATGCTTTATTCCGTTATTAAGGGTAATAGATAAATGAATATACAGCATTAATTAGCATGCGAACTTTGGCCCATATTCGCAAACAAAATTATTAGGCTAGAAGTGTATGTAAGAGCAGGTGTCAGCCAACCGTAATGTTTTCAAAGGCGACTGACCAATGGCAAGCAACTCTTATGTATGAACAGTTTTCTGAATTCACACACAAAAATATCACTTCCGAGATATCGCTGTTGAGACAACAGTCCCCAAACATCCTAAAAAGGTGCCGCTTTTCAGAAACAGTTAAATGGGACGCCATTGTATTTGATGGCACACTTTAATGTGGCATATGTCGAAACTGGCGCTGGTCATAAAGATTCTGCTAAGCAGACATGGCTTCACTACTCCTCGGCTTCAATTTCACATTTGCAACATGTGCCCGAAAGTTACTAATTAAGAAGTTAATTAGGATAATTTAACGTAATAATCATTATTTTTTCTCTTGCTGTTGATGTCTGCCTAACCAGTAGCCTATCAGAAAAAGTGGCAAGGGCCTAAGAATTTGTTTCTTTTTTTTATGTGTTCTGCATAAGAAAACACCTAGCAGATGGCGTTCGTTTTCTTAGGAGCGGTGTCAGTCTCACACCATGTATGCTCTATGCGTACAAGCGCTGAATGCAAAGCGGTGCCTGCTTCTGTCGGTGATGTAAGTGCCACGGAAAGGTGCTTTCATTTCATTTGCTAAAGCAGCGAGGAAGGAATGCCACTTTTATGTTCCTCGCATTGTCGCGCAGTAAGCCCGATAGCAATAAGAAATTTGCAAGATTTGCCAGTATAAAAAAGACGTGGGCCATTCCGCTTGAAGAAATTGAATTCCGGGAAACGCTCGTCGACAGCTAATTAGATCAACCAGCGTATGCTCACACATTTAAAACCATCGCGGAGACAGAACATGTAGCTGCGCTTAACTGAGTAGTTTCTGGGTAACACACACTGGAAAGCGAGGAACAGTCCTTTTACGAGCTATATGGGGTGGACGCGCCGACAAGCTGCTTCAGAAAAGGCCGTTTTTATTTATTATACAAGCTTTTTTTTTTCATTGGTTGTTTTGTTTTTTTAAACTCGTTAAGCTGCGGATCCTAGTGCTACGTTTGATTATTTTGTTCAAATAATGGGAAAGACAGACAGTCGTGCCGAAACAGGCCTTCGCGTTACACTTAATATAATTTAGGGCTTCTCGTTTATCTAGCTACAGGGAAATTGGAAGAACGAGCACAAATTAAAAGAGGCGGACAGAAGAAGACCTGATGTCTGTTTGCATTACCGTTTCTATCACGAGCTATACTGGTGTGCTACGACTGGAGTACCCGTACTGTCTTTTCCATTGTCATCATTCCGTGTGCGCCTTCTTTTTTTTTCTTTTTTTTTTTGTCATCAGTGCGTTTCCGTCGGAGCGTGCTCCGACACCTTGCTTATGTGATTTCGTATTTTTCTATTGCAATTAGTGGAAGTTAGTTTATCAAGTAAATCGCATCCTAATGTTCCCCCGGCAGTGTCTTCAGCAGCCTTCAGGCATGCCGTAGTGAATTGCACTGTAATCTTCATTCTTCTATGTGTCCCTCAGCCGATACGGGCACAAGATCTGCCAAGCCCTGGCCATTAAAGCGGCCCTGAACCACTTTTTATCGAAGTGGAGAAAAACATTTGAAGTGAAGATAGGCTATTTCAGAACCACTTTGCCGCAAAAAGTAGTTCCATGCGTTCAGCAGAAGCGGAGTTACCGGCAATCAAACACGGCCTCAGCTGTGCTCCCCTTCCTCCTCCAATGCCTTGCACTGCGAAGGCTACTGCGGAGACGTCACCGTGGCGCGCAGTTCAAATTTCCGATTTGGTGCCTATGCAGCGCTAAACGTAAGCCAAACGCGGCTGTCCTCAGAGAGCCGCAGTGCGCTTAGCCACTGGACTCGTGGCGGCACCTCGCGGCGGCCGCGGTGTAGCCGAGCGCAGCGACCGACAGCAGCCGTGTATTGGAGTGTGCTTTATGACGAAATAAAGCACACAGAAAAGAGCGAGGAGCATGGGGTTTTTGAAACGAGAGCGTTTGTGAAAAAGGTGACTTCACGCTCCGCTTGCGAGCTCCACGAACCGCGTGCGACAGCAGAACTTGGCTGAGATGTTTACCACAGCGCATGCTACCAGCGGACTATGTTATTTTACCAAGCCCGAGGGATGGTTCAGGGCCCCTTTAAACCTGGCCAACCAAAGTCAACGCGAAAAAATGACAAGGTTGACCTACATGACAAATGTATTTATATGTACTGAAATTGGGGCATTAGAGATGATGCAATGTTGCATAAGTGCATGATATTTTTGCAATATTTCGAATATTTCATTCGTTCCATGGTCAGGTTTTACATTTCTTTCCGAACACTCTATTTCGTTAATTCATGTAGATTTTTCTGATTCGAATTTCTTTTTCTCTTTCTTTTTACGCGCATGTACGTCGGCGTGGTCCTCTTTCGCGTCGAATTTGGTTGACAAGAATTTCTTCTTTTCTTTTCTTTTACCGAGAGGCCATGCAAGTGGACTGATCCCGAAGATAGTGCAGTATATTGTAAACCTTAGTTTATTTTCGACTATAATGACGTAATAGTGCCCCTACCCTTAATTTTACTTACGACTTCACAAATCATCGCTTCTTGTCTCATTAAGACCTAGATTTTTATACCTTTTTTTCGCCTCGCTGAGGTGCTCTGGAGGCGCGAAAAGGACGTTTTTTGACGAAGAGGTCAGACAGATACTGTTACGATCGGCCAGCGGGGGTAGTGACCCACTAGCCTCTCCTGCACCACTGCAACGAATCACTTCATGAAGCTAACAATGCATCCTCCTTGGACTGATCTGCGGCGGCAGCAAGGCGAGACACGTTTGGCGGGTCGAGTGTTGTTTGTCGGTTCACTGTCGCCGTCATGGACGATAGGAGCAATAAAGCCCTGGAAAAGGGTGTTCTACGGCGTTTCCTCACGGACTCCGGTAACCACCACGGTCCTTTTACACACACTCCAGTTAGCTGCTGGGTCATCCCAGAAACCAAGACATGCCAGCTTGAGTCAAGCGGGACAATCCCTGTATACGAAGCTCCCCTCATTTCTGTGCGTTCGGAGAACACAGGTGCGGCAGTGATTTTGTGAACCCTCGCTCTCAACGCCTTTGGCGACTTTGGACGCTCCCATTGGACGAAGGTAGGAAGGCAGATTTCCCTGGCCTAGGGATCTAGGAACGACAGAGAGGTTTTAAGCGGACTTTTTCAGCTCCTCAGTGTGCTTCAATTCATTCATGCTAGACTGATGAGACGTAACGTTCTCCACTCTTCATGAAGATATTGTGAATAAACCGAGTACTCGTCGTTCTCGATGAGAACATGTCAACAATGGACCCTTCAACAATGTCCTTAGCGTGAATGAGTTGGACGACGGCATGGACCAGCTACCCCTTTTGACATGCCCGACCCCAACTCTTACTATACCCATATCTGACGTATGTCAAACCCGTGCGAAGTAATTAAAAATTAAATTATGGAGTTTTACGTGTCAAAACCGTGATATGATTATGAGGCACGCTGTAGTGGGGGAGTCCAGAAATTTGGACCACCTGGGGTACTTTAACGTGCACCTAAATCTAAGTACACGGCTGTTCTCGCATTTCGTCCCCATCGAAATGCGGCCACCGTGGCCGGGATCCGATCCGGCGACCTCGTGCTTAGCAGCCCAACACAATAGCCACTAAGCAACCACGGCTGGTCCCGTGTGAAGCAGCTAAAGCAGACCTTGTCTTCAAAAATTTGCAATATATTAATGGGGCATCTCGTCCCGCTGCGACAGCAGACCGAGATTTTCTGTCGACGTTGATTTCCCGTAACTACATCACAGGCCATATTCATGAAACGTTCGTACGCTGGAACTTTTCGTAAGTTCAAACGCCAGCCAAATCGGGATGTTGAGATATTTTACTAGCGACGCCGGCTGGCGAATGGCAAACAGCATTTACGAAAGAAAAAGTTTGCCTGAGCCTTTGAGTTACGGTGCGCCACTTCTAAAATACAAAGACCTTTCTAAAATGTAATTGACCATATTGAAGGGGGCCCTTCACTATAGGCAAAACGCTATAATGACGGAGTAACAGCAGCTTATGCAAAACGTGTAACAGCGCGCCTTTCCGTCTGCCTTAATAATGGCGCCGCGGAAAAGCGTTGGCTCGTCAACGTAGGGACCTGGGTTTGAGTCCGGTCGGGGCATTATTTCTTATTTTTTTAACTTTGCTGCATTATTATTTTTCGTGTTTGACTCCTACCGTACTTGTTCTTTTGTCGTATGCTTCCCCACAATGCCTGAAACAGAGAGCTCCTGCCAGGAGGAGAGGGTGGGGTGACTTGGGTGGATGCCGCTTTAGCGCCCGCAGACCAATGAATGATGATGTGTTTTTACGTTGTTATGTGTGCCTCATTGATACGAGCCAACGACTGACTAGCGAAACTCCGTACATAACATGGAATAGAATAAGGAAAAAGGACCCCATCACTTACTCTACTGCGGCGAGGGGGCGGTCATAATAGAGTATTGTCTATTAGGACGGGCCCCCTCACCTTAGTATCTTATAAAATATCTAGGGAGGCGGTCGGCAAACTCTTGGACACCGAGTGAGCCCTGGGCTTAATCAGAATCAGAATCAGTTTATTCAAGACAGAAATGGGGACAATTACATGATAAGTATATACAGAAGGAGGTCCCGTAGTTAGAAACTGAAATGGGACCTCCTGTGCATGATGACTAGAATTAATAAAACAACACTATCAACATGTGAAAATTCCGATAATAAAGGTTTTAGGAGACAAGACACAAATGAACAGAAAAGCAGCAGATGAATGTATTAAGCAATAACAAGGCTCTGGATTAGACAACAAAAGGTGAAACTACAAAAAATAGCTTAAGAAAAAAAAAGAAGTAAAAAAATGCGAGAGACATACAGAGAAACAAACTGAAAGTTAAAAATATAACAGATAGTACACTCAAATGGGAAAGTAGGAGGAAGCTAAAAAAAAGATACTTAAGTTCTGTACGACACCTGTCAACTTTGAACAATTTTAAAGGAAATGGTAATGTGTTCCACAGAGATAAAGCTGAAAAATGTAATGACTGCTTACCATAGTTGGTGCGAACGATGGGTAAAATGAAGTTCATATTTCCTGCAAATATAGTATTATTTACATTAATAAGAACACTAGCAAACAGCGAACAATAAATAGAGAACAAATATTTGGTGCATTTTTGGTCAGAATGCAGAATAACCGTAAACAGCGATAGTGGCGAGCAAAGTCATCGGTCTCCGAATCTAGTTTCATGGGTCCAACTGGTCCAGTAGTTTTCATACACGCGTCGGCGTACATTCCAAATCAATCGCTAATGCTCTCGTAGATTCGAGAATCTAGAACACTGTTCGCGTAACACGCGCGATTTATTTATACAAGCGTTCGCTGCATCGAATTCGCGACAACGACATGGAAGTTTCAGATATACCGGGTGCCCCACGTTACACGGGCCAAACTTGCCCGTGCAAGTGCCACGTAGCTACTAATCAAGCAAGGTAATGTTGTTTGGCGTCGCTTGGAGATAATGATATTAGTTTTTGCATTCCGCCTAGTTACGCAATTAGTCTTAATGAATTAATCAACATCCTAAATGTTAAAGCTAGATGAAAAGTCTCACTAAGAAAATTGTAAGGCAACATGAAAAACTTCTGATACAGCTTTCTGTTACTCAATATGTGATACATAAAATTCTTTTTTCCAAGAATGAGAGAAGCCCGCGAATACACACTAAGTGCCTTGAGTGGCTAGTCGCGGAGCAATTTTTCTTGGTTCTGTCCAACAACCTGGCATTTGCATATTTTTTTTTAAATTTGGCTTAAGTTACGTGGGACACCCTATATAGAACGCGTCGAGCATGAGAGCTATAAGCCAGTAATCATCACTGTTCGGTAAAACCACCATGGGCTAAAAAAAAATGTTTAAGTCGACGACGCGGAGAAATACAGACCCTGGTTCAGTCGTGTTTATGGGATTCACCAGCTTGCGTTTCTTGCCATGCATACAAAAATTATTTCTCCTTCCAAGTGATAAGACCTCTCTCAGGGAGTGACACCGGAGCTTACTTCTGTGGACATAGGAAATCCTAACGGAAAAGCACAAATAACAAAAATTACGTGTGTCTTACGAGTGTGTCTTACGTAGAAGCGTTTTGTCAACGGCCAGCGTTCCACTCCCGATTAAGTGCGATGTGGCAGTGTGATAGGCGAGGTGATAATAGCGCAAAAGAGACCTTGTAGCACAGTGCGAATATCCTAAACTTTCAAATATTCAATTGAATACTGTCTCATTCGATCCGGTCATGGAATTGAACAGTCACTATTTGTAAATAGGAATAATGTTTCAATTCGCCAAATGTACGCATTCGATCATAATACTGGAGCAAAAGTGCGACACATTTAATTCAGACAGCTCACATAGTAGATATAAAATACAAGCTAAGTAGTGGAGCCCACTACGTCACTGAGAAAGCCATACTACTCTGGCTAAATAAATAATAATTCGCACTCACCAATAAGCCGAGTAATGCGACTGAAGTGCTTTTTCTTTTGCTTTTGATGGTCCATTTGTGCTATCAATAAATAATTCCGTCTAATGTGCAACGTAATAACGTCAGCTTGATCACGTTGTAAATACAACATAGGACTTGACCATTCCATATAATGGTGAAAACGGTGTTTCATAATTCAAAAACTTGATTCGCTTCTGGCTCCATTCAACTCGTATTTGAATCGGTCTTAGAAATTACTATCCGCACACCCTTAAAGAGAAATTTTGTGATCATGGGCACAGAAAAGGCAACATCGATGACTCAGCAAAACGTACAGTATTGCCATGCTGGATTACAATATCGACGAGCTGAGCGCCGGTTTCTCTCAGGAAGGACCAATTGCAGTGTTATACAAAATAGGCCAACGATTGTTTCTCTGCTTTTTCCTCTCTTTGCGCTTAAGGTGCCCATTTCATCCTTGCTTCGCATTTGAGCAGTGCACGCAACGCAAACACGCGGAGCACCCGCTCTGTTTCTTCTGCGTGCACTGCATGTGACCCGTCAGCGGCACAACGGTGCCGTGACGTCTTGGCGAGACAGACGTAAAGAAGGCTGCAGCAGCAGCAGCCTCGGGAGGTAGCCCTCGCTTGCTTGTTTTGTTCGCTGTCATGGGTGAATAAGTGAGCTGATCTACCAGACATGCTCGGAGTGCGTGGCTACATGCGGCGTGAACGCCAGCTGCCCTCCGAATCGATGAGGCTGGCTTGCGCCGGCAGAAAGCGTGTAACGTTTCTCGCTGGCACCGGGTCGGAGAAATGCTACAGCTTTATAGATCGTAGTCGCCAAAGGCTCAGTACAGCCACCGTTTGCGGTTCTGTGCGTAAAGTTCGGTTTTGCGTGTTGGGGCAAAAGTTTGGGGGTCAACAGGAACACGAAGATCCATTTGCTTGTGCGCCTTTCTCGTACTGCAGCCTTGCGCGCCGGGACGCTATTGCCCGTGCTCCATCGCGGACGATAAGCATATTATTATTATTTTTACTGCTATTGTTGTTGTTTATTCTTATTCTTATCGTTATTGCTGTAATTGTTATGAAGTTGTTGTTTATGGTGGTCGTGCTTGTTAGCTATCGCACTAAGTCTGCCAGTACCAAAACTTAGGTAATTCATTCATTTACCGATTATTTATACATATAACACACATTAACATGGGCGACATATCCGCTGCCGGAAAGGCGTAATTTTCAACAAAGTTAGCTATGCGCTGCATTCCCTAAATAAAACTCTTGCCGGGACCATTATTTTGCTTAGAATCGAACGCTACGAGCTTGATAACCTTAACACTGTCTTAAGAGGACTTTCTGAGGGCCTAGTTGATGCATACTTGGCAGAGTTAGTGTGTGGAAAAAACAGATAGAGTATGAAAGACAAAAGGGTGAACACAGGACAAGCGCTTGTCCTGTGTCCACATTTTTCTTCTTTTTGCTTCATGCTATGGCTGTTTAATAGCGAGTGTTCCTCTCTCCAAAACATCGCCAGTTACGTCGTCGGCTATGTCAATACCTAAGAGGACACGTAGACACGTAGAAAAAACCATGCGTTGCTAACTTCAGGAGGGCTGAATAACGCACGCACACACGCGCACCTAGGGTACGACAAGAAAAACTCGGCAAATCAAAGTGTAGTGGCTACTGTAACCCGACCCATTCACGTAGGACATTCTCGTCGACTCCCCCCCACCCCCCGCCTCATTTTCGCGATCTTTTAGAAGAGGTTATTTTGCTGACACCGCTGTCTTGTTCTTCACGTTTCCAAATGTAATTATTTGGTTCGCTCCATCCGTTTCTGTTCCCTTTCTTTTTTCGAGAAAAGACAATACTATCTAGCGATGTCGTTGGGGCACGGTCCTAGTTTGGGAGTTCCCGCATTCTCTGGTTGGTCGTTTTCCCGCATCCTCCTCCCAGTAGTGAACATTTGTGAAAGACTGGAACGATGCTGCATTGTTTTTCGCTTTAGCTAGTGTTCAAGTCAAAAGCTATCGAATGGGACTCAAATTACTGGGTCGTGATAAAGGCCAGCAGTTTGAGTTCTTGTGCGACCTACCTGCGTTATTCATGGAGCGAACACCGTGAACTCTTTTTTGCCAGTGTTTTTTTTTTTTCTGCTCTAAACCCAACGACAGTTGCGAGGAACTTAAGGATATTGAAAGCAATAAGCATACAACTTAAGCGGCTAATTGACGAAATAAATTGAATACCATTTAGTCAATTGGTCGTTTTCACCTGCTTAGAATTTCTTCGCATGCCCGCGCCTCGAGAGTACAGTTCAGCTATACATCCTCAAATACAGCCTCAAAACTCTGTCGTGCTCGCTTATTCAGTTATTGCATGTATATGTATGTCCCCATAAATAGAAAATGATGGGCTTGTTGAATTAAGAAAGCGAAACTTGTTATCTAGAGATTCTGTAAAGTCTGACACATTACCACTGGGTGGCCTGTAAATACCGCCTGGCTGCATTCTTGAAACTTTAGGAATATGCATTTTACATTATTTACCCTAATTAGATTTTCCAAGACCACATGCGACATATTTTCCTTGATATATAATAGCAAGTCTTCCGTCTCCTTTGTTGACTCTGCAAATAAGTTCGTAATTTATAACCCTGAAACTATGGCAGTGTGTCGCCTGTTTTTTTAACCAAGTTTCAGTAAGCACGATGACTTGAAATTTTGTATCTAACGAGTCTATCTGCCAAGAGCTGTAGAAAAACACGGCAATGTTAGCTGTTGCTTCAATGCGCACCACTGCCGAACGAGAGAAACACTGTACCATTATGGTAAAGTACTTGGGCTCATGTAAATAAATTTAATTTGTTGTCGAACCAGCACTATGCAGATGCGCTTTGTGCTAACCATGGCACGTCTAACATCGACTAACCGTAGCACATCCCGTGTGTTCGTTCTTATCCATGTGTGCTAATGGCGCAATAATCGGTTTTAAAGAACGCCCCAAAGGTATACCTGGGCAGAGACGTTCGCAATTCATTGAATAACGCCACATTATTTTGCCCCCCTAAGGTTGTTGCCCGTTACGAAAGTTTCAGTAAACAAGCGTCGGTCAAACCAAGGTCATAAATATGTGGCCGCTGTACCAGGAAATGTACCAACTCCATCGCGTATTGCAGTTGAACGCCATAGCTCCAGAACCACCACGGCCGATCTACCATTAACATGATTTGTGTTTCGACAGGTAACACCATTCCAAGTACAATACAGATACGAGAGGAGCGCTTTGTTACACCTCGACGTCGCAGCATGCTTTCGCGTGTCAGAGCAGTACTGGCGTCTCATCCCCGCCTGTAGAGATTAAGTGTGCACGTGACGCTATTTGCCTTCAGCTATGAAAGTGGGAAGATCACGTTGCTACAATAACAAAGACAGCAGCAACAAAACCTAGTCAGACAAAAACTGACAAAGGTTTCAAAGAAAATTAGGGCGAAATATACCAGCACGTGAGAACAAGGGATAGCTGAACTTCGAGTCAACGGTGCGACACGGGGGATTGGCATCATCAGGGCCAATAACAAGCCCTGGCAAAGGCAAGTTCCACATTTGAAACGTTGGGCCCGTCGAATCAAATCAAATCACCGTTATGTTGACGTCGAATTACAGATGTCTAGGGTACAGGCTAACTTCTCGAAGAGTCGGCTTGACGGGGCCAGTAGGCGTAAGAGACAGATACTAGTTGCATACTATTAAGATAAATCAAATAATACAATGTTAAGTCTTCCCTTGTTCGCCCATTGCCGATCACTGTTACGAGACACACCTCCTGCTCCTTACTGTCTTTCTTCTAAGCGCAGTCGCCTGGTCGTGCTGTCTCAGGCTAAGCGTGAATATTTTAAGCATTTTAAGCATTTAAGCATATTTCTCCTTAAAGTGAAGCTCACCGTTACAGGTGTGAATTGAAAATACATAAATTGTGTTGCGCACTAAGACTGACTCAGCATCTTCCATATTTTTTTCACGCACTAAAGAACACACAAAACACTCAAATTCTGTAGTCATAACTTTCCCCGTGTTGGGACTCGGAAGCTCTCAGAGCTGAGAACACCGCCAAGCAAAGTGACGTTGGACCAGAGAACGAGTTTCGAAAGTGATTCGTGATGTTCAGCGGGGTTCGCGCATGCTTACTATGGCGAACCGGCCGGGGGCAGTGCAGAGCCGAGCGTTCCTCAAGAGACTCGTCAAAATCGTCGCACCGGTAGTGAGCTAGCTCGTTCGTCGAGCCAACGATGCGTGAGTCCCCAATGGGCCCACGCAAAGTTTCAGCGCAGATACCAGTCCTCCAGAGAAGTGCGTTGGCTGAGTTACATTTCTCCCTTGTCCCTTAATTTCGCTTGCACATTCAGGACTTCTAACACCATTCGAGATATGGCGTGGCATACCACTAGGGCATCCTGCATGATTCAATGTGTTCGCAGCCTTAATCGCGTGCGGACAGCTGGCCCACAAGCCACACAGGCGTGAACTGGGTCATGCCTCAAACTTTATATATAAATTCAGCTCAGACATAGCTTTTCTATATGCGTTCATCACTCCTGACGAACTCTAAAAGCTTTATGGAGGAGTGTATGGCAGTTGAGCTCTTTGGCAGGTGAATTTAAATAGGTCCTAAACAAACAGGTTGAAAGCAGTACGCGTGTGGTTGCTAGCTCTGACTCAGCTTTGCGCAAAGTTGGTGTCGTACCCGATGAAGTGCAAAATGGGAAGCAATCATTGCTAAGTGAACGTAGCTGTAGTTTTGTGAATCCATAGAAATGATTTATCGAAGAAACTTTCGCTATGGCACTGTGTTCACGCTTCAGCGGCAGTTTCATTATTTCCCCCTTCTCTGTTATGCTCGTTTTTAGAGGTAGGCGAATATAAACTTTTTCAAGTATGAATCGTATACAAATAATAAGTATTGAATATCTAATCGTATATCTAACAGCAAAGTGAGGACGCATAAATTTACAGCAGGAATATACATTTCGATACATTTACGCACCGCGCCTGTAGCTACTACTGCAAAAGGGACAGCTAACCATCAGGGACTAAGGATCAACTTTAACCACAAGATCACTGATTGTCAACAAAAGCACTGCGCTAATAGCCGCACAACTTAAGAGCCTGCTTTCAAACAAGTTTTTCAAGAAAGAATGGCTGCTGTACAACTAGCTTTCCGAAAAAGGCAAATGAATGGTTGCAAAAAAAAAAAAAAAAGATAAGGTGTGGGGTAAAAAATGGCTATTAAAGAATTTATGCCATAGACGCCTGTTCAAGGGCCCGTTGCGAGAAAAACGTCACAGGTTGTAACGTAAAGAAGAGAGAGAGAAATTTATTTACAGAGAGGCAGAGAGGACGGCCTGAGCTATAACTTGCTCTGGCCTGCTACTCTACACGGGGGAAAAGGGATGCATGACTAGCCGGCCGAAAAAAGATGACAGACTATACGCAAAAATTAAAGGTTGTAATGCACACTTTTGGAGCAATACCTAGAGCAAAGTTTGCATTACCCATTTTGTTTCGGCATTGCATCTACAATTTTTTTGTGATTGTCTGCCTTCTGATAACTTGCAACATTGTTTACCGTACGGACATCAGTAACATTTTCATATTTGTTTGTTGTTAGTTAGTTAGTTAGTTAGTTAGTTATTTAGTTAGTTAGTTAGTTAGTTAGTTAGTTAGTTAGTTAGTTAGTTAGTTAGTTAGTTAGTTAGTTAGTTAGTTAGTTAGTTAGCTAGTTAGTTAGTTAGTTAGTTAGTTAGTTAGTTAGTTAGTTAGTTAGTGAAAATTTTATTGAGCTCTAGTAATAGTTTTCTTCTGCGCTGGGGCGCATTCTTCAGGGGAATCTTCCTTCTTGTGTCTCCCTCGGAGGTCTTCACCTCCCGCTTCGTCCGTCCTCTATAGCAATGGTCGGCTGCGCTCAGTCCAGGGCTCCGCTGGCTTGTGCTGTCCATCGTGCACGCCGCACTAGACAACTGGTCTTGGCAGCGGTCGCTGGACAGCAGTTCCTCCCATTGCTCCGCAGTTGGGTGTGACATGATGCGGGCTACGTCAGTTTGTTTTTCGGGTTTTCGTCAGTTTGTTATGCGGGTTTTTCATTGCACCACGGACATTTTTCCATATATAGTGGGGGATGCATTTTACTTAGCACGTTAAGGTTAGGCGGTGGGGGTACCGCCTAACCTTAACTTTAACCTTAACTTGTGCGGCCGGGGGCACCGCTTCTTGCTGCCCCTGTAATAGTCTAAAATGGCCGAGTACTCTCGGGGTACAGGCGGGTCGAGGCTGCCGACGTTGGGCGCTCAGTAATTAGTGTACTCTCGAGCTATCCTGTCCGCCGCTTGGTTCCCTGCCACCCCCGTGTATCCTGGTACCCATACGATGTACCCATACGATCTTTTTTCTGACCGTTTCATGTGGTTCTGTGCCTGTTTGTTGTTGTCTCTCGCAGTCTACTGAGCAGAGTATGCGGAGTGCTCGGTGACTGATTCTGCCATACAAGTAGTTGCGCAGGCTGTTTGAGAGTCCGAGAGTATTGTTAGCGACTCTCCGATGAGATAGCCCTCCGCTGCCGCTAGAGCAACGGCCACTTCTTCAGCCTCGACTACCGCGCAGTCTTGTAGCGAAACGCTGGTTCTCTCTCGTAGCGCCGAGTCGACTATCGTTGCTACTGCGTTCTTGGCTCCCATTTGTTTGGTGCATATGCCTGCGTCCACATACACCGTTGCCTTTTGGCGAGCTTTCGTTTTCTGAAGGTATTCAGCCCTTGCCTCACTGCGACCTTTATGGAGGTTGGGGTCCATCTTCCTTGGGATTGGTGCTACTTTAAGCGTGCTGCGGCACTCATTGAGGATAGCTTCAGTCCTCGAGATTTGAGTCCTCCCGTATCTGCTCAACGTAGCCGAGTCAATGGAGGAGAGCTCAGCCTGTGGCTGTCTGCTATAGTCTGCACATTTGGGCCATGAGTTGAGCTTCTCTTAGTTCTGCGAACGTGTTCTGTAGTCGCAGAGCTAGACGTCTTTCGGTTGAGGTGTTTTGGGGGAGTAGGAGCGCAGTTTTGTACGCCTTGCGTATTATCGAATCCGCCTGTTGGAATTCGCTCTTGATGTGGCTGTGGTACGGGAGGCTGTATGTCATTCTGCTGACCACCAGACTTCTAACTAGCTTGAGTGTGTCTTCTCCTCACAAGCCATGGCGTCTGTGCGAGACTCGCGTGATCATGCGTGCAAGTTGCAGTGTTGATGCCATTAGGCTGTTGTGAAATTTTTGGTTAGCTTGAAATATTCGAAAATACAGTATAGTTCCTTCTTGAAACCGAATACGAATAGCTTGTATTTAGTACTTAATTCGTATTCGAAACTTCGAATATTCGTCCATCCCTACTCGTTTTCTAAAGGGGTCGAATGTTACACTGATTATAAAAACGAATGAAGTTTACGACGGAGTTTTCCTGTATTGACTGCATCCGGGCAAAGCGGTATGATGCGAACGTCGCGACAGCAGAAGCCAACACTCACCGTCTGTTTGTGTATATATATATATATATATATATAGGGCGCCACCATAACCATATTGCGCACGCAGTGGCACCATCTATGGGCAGTCGGCATGCTGACTTGGGCGAGCGCTCCGTCTTGTATGTCAGGTATACCCTCGGCGGTTGTTTCTGGCGTTTATTTTCGGGCTTGCGCGGTCTGTTTAGTGTGAGGTGGCGTCTTCTACGTGGAAAACAGTTATGTGAGACGTACTGATGCGGTTTAAGTAGGCATGGCGGGACTTTCTGCTGGCGTTGAGGCGGACGGAGCTTCTCCTCGTCCTGATTTCACGCATCAACACAAGAAAGGCTGGCTGATATTTGCGGTGTCTAGGCCGAGATGCCCGAGTTCGGGCTCGTCTCGCTGTGCGTCAGCAGCCGGACGCTGCTTTCGAGTTGAATTATTCTCGCATCGCAGCTCCCCTTCGAGCTAGAGGTTTGACACTGATGGTCGCTTGTCATGAAAGGTTTAGTCCTCAGGTTATGCTACATAGCATTACTTTCCGTCGAAAAGAAGTTATTGTAGTCGATGTTCGGGTCACCAGCGGTGGCGACGCACGCACGCAAGGGAGCAACGTTCCTCCACTTTTGATTGCCGCGAGAGGAACTCACCGGCCTGAAGGAGGAAAGCGGCTGGTTCCTCCTTTTTTTCGCTCCTTTTTTTTAACAGTGTACACAGGAGAACTGTGCTTTTAGAGCATTAAAGAATTCATTTTTTTTTTCGTAAGTACGTTTCATTTTTGTTATCTCTTCTTTGCGGCAACAAACCACAAGCTGGACTATCAAGCCGCAGGCGAGGTCTTTCCATGGCCGAAAGCGTACATTCACGTTCCAGCACTTCATTTAACCCTGTCTTTGAAGCTAAGCAATTATAATGAGGCGTTGCAGACAAGATATCAAATCTACAGGTGAGTGCTCACATTTTTCATTTTATAATGTCTGACAACCAAGCGACGCTAAATGCACAGAAAAGGCGCCCAGAAAGATCTTGCAGCCCTTCGCTAATAAAGAAAGGTCCCAGCAATTCGCCGTTCACCGTAAGATATATGTCAAAATGACCTTTCGAAATGATCCTTTCGCTTTAGGAAGAAGACAAGAATGCAGATATATTTCGTTACGTCATTCTCGTAAACATCTTCGAGCGCCTAAAGCTGCATTTTTCATCTCTACGTGTCAGATTGCCATGCTCATGAGCGTCGCATTAGTCTCCTGTGCCCTCTGAAAATATAAGCAATGGTAATGCATCATGTATATAAAACTTTATACATCGTTGAGGGTGGCCAACGTATAAAAAATTTATACTCACTTTAGCATACACCAAAGAGGGTAAAGGTAAAAGCATGCGCGCTCTAGAGACACTCACATGCAAAAGTCCGGTCTCGCTGTGTCCCATCTATGTTCTTTTTGCAACGCACCTGTATCTATTGAGCTTTCCTTCCTCTCGTACCGCCGTTTTTGTAGACAAAGAATGCTCTTGGAAAACTCATTTCGTCAACTTGAGCTATTGCTAACCTCCCTAACCATTCCTTCTTATGGGGCGACTTCGCAGGGACCCAGCCTCTACGTTGATGCTTTTCTCGCAGTTTACCATTTTATACAAAAAGACTACCTTGCTGAATTTCTAAAATTATGCATTATTTCTGTTATTTCACTTCTTTATATTAAATTACCTTATCTCAATATTTTTAGCAATATTTTTTTAATTTCCAAATCACATTTCTTCACTCCCACGCTCGACTAATCAAATTTAGTTTTGTTTTACGTCTAAACATACAAGACATTTATTAAAATACGTGACATTGTCATTCAAAAGCATTGTTACTTCTTATTACTTTTCTCCCACCAAAAGTCGTGTATTCGAGTGCCTTAATTGACGCTACCTTGATTAACTGTCTCTTAATTAACTTTGGCCTTATTAACGCTAAAAGTCCTGGATTTCCCTCCCACCAAAAGTCGGGGGTTCGAGTGCATTAACTGACTCTATATTGATTAACTGCGCTTTAATTAACTTCGCCTTCAGAACAAATGTCGTGGGTTCGACCTCCACATAAGCTAGATGGTCCGACTCCCACCGAAAGGGGTGGGTTCTACTGCCTGAATTGATTCTATCTTAATTAACTTTGCCTGTTTTTTCTTGGGGGCGCATGATGAGCGGCATCGAACCCAGCTGTGGAAGAAGACGACGACGAACGTGCGAGCAGTGGCACGAGCGCGTGTCTGCGCGAGCCGAGCTCACGTGACTTTCTGTACCGCACATCGCGTTTTCCAGACCATCGGGGGTACGAGTCACATCAGACTCTCGCCTTAAAAGATGAAGTGCTAAAGTAGTCCGCTCAGCGCATAGAAAGAAAACTGCCTCTGCGTTGCTCGTTTAGGCATTTCACTGCACTCAGCGAAAAACTGCGCCCATCCCAATATACCTCCAGGTTTCGACATTAGGGGCCTCAGAATCACAAGGGGATTCCGCATAAACGAGACTTCAGACGCTCGTTTTTGTAGATGCTCATACATTGTGTTTTGGCTGGCTACTGTGACTGGCAGTTTATTACCTTGGACACGTATAGAATAGGCCGCCAGACTCGTAAATAGAAGAAATCACGAGAAGCAGTAGGTGAACCAAAAGCCCCATATTGTGGTTGCTCATTGCAACGTTCTCGAACAGCAGACTACCATTATGCGCACGAGTAACAAGCCCCGGGGGAAGAAAAGAGGCGTTGAGCGTAAAAAGAGCAATAGTTAGACATCAGGCCGACGATAGTTGTTCCCTCATGGCACGTTGGTTTGTGTTCTCTGTCTGGTTCCACTTGTTAGTGGCCTGATGACGAAATCCGCCGATGCTTGGGGGAAGTGTATCTTCTTGCAGAGCCGTGGGCATTGTGGTGAACGGCGGCGCGATAAGTCTGACGCAATAAATTCAAAGCAATCGTTCGGCGCTCACACCACTTGATGTGCGTGACGCAAATGTCTCGTTCCTTTCAGACGCCTTATTTAAACGGGAGCAACAGAAGTGGCAGTTCTCCTGCGACTGAACTTACAATGTCGTTCGTTCAGCCGAAAACTCTTCGTCATTTGCCAACGCTTTTTCTTCCATCCCGTTCTAAAGCAAAATTTGTCAGTTTCGTTCTTGCGAGCCACTTTTGTGTATGCGCGGTAGCGCGAATTGAAAACCCTAGCAGGGATTCACAACGCCTTGCAAGTCGGAGAGTTTTGTGAGAGTGGGCGCATTAGTTTTGATAGTGAACGAAATGTCGCTATACGAAACGGCGACAAGAACTGATATCTTTTTCATTATTATTTTTCTTATCGTTTTGTTTTCTCGCTCCGGTTAGTCATGCTAAGCAGAGCAAGCTGAAAGAAAATTCTGCTCCCTGACCCATACAAGGTTCAATATCAAAATCGCTACTCTAAATTGCAAGACCGACGCCTCGACAACTACTTGTTACAGTATACAGTCTGGCACTGTAGAGTGGAATCTATACGAGACGTGTTCTGTTGCTCAAGAGAGCGCTCAAGGGTGAGCAGACGACGCTCTGACGTGAAAGAATAGACGGCGTTAATTGCGGCACGTACGCAGTGACCTGCCTTTAATAGCAGGTTAACGACCTCCTTTACACAAGCACCACAGATAGCAAGCATATAGGTGGAACGGGGTTGCAGTATGTGGCGAGTCACTCACTTGGTGCGATAGCAGCCACTACGCTCTTCAAAACAAAACAAGAAAAAACCATGAGCGAGATAGAATAATGGTGCTACTAGGACAAAAATGCATGTACACTAAATAGTGAAGAAAAAAGTTGAATAAAAGTTGAATAAACGTCTTGAGCTTGTCTATACGTGACTTTCGTTGCTCTTGGTACACCTCATGTGCTGGAAACAAGAGTTTGTGTGCTGCCTTATCTTAAAGCCTTCCAGAAAGGATTATTGTTGTCCGATTGATCCCCTGCTTATCTTTAGGAGGAGGATATTGGAAGGTACAGGCGGAACTACCGTTGTGAAAGAATTCCGCATCATGTTTCAATACGCCTTTAATAGACAGTTTTAGTACTGCGTACGTTGCGTACGCAAGGGGGTTGCGTACGCAAGATCACTACGTTCGGCAAAGTGCGCATGTGCAGAACGCAACACGAACGGTATGGGATGCGTACGCGGCCGCTGCGCACGCACGCATCCGATTTATGCGTGCGTACGTAGGGAGCCTTGCGTGCTGCTCTCATGGTTCTCGTTTGTTCGAGAGAGCGCGAGACAAAAGAGTTTCGCAACATGGCAGCGTCAAGGGCGACCAGCGGAAGGCTGTACTTTTTAACGGCCTATGATTTGGCTTTGCTGCGTGAACGCGCAGAAGCCATTCCCGTATCCTGCACCGTGGGAACGCATAGCAAAAATAGGGAATTTGTTTTTAAGGCGAAAACCTTTCTAGGCTTATAGTGAAGTTCGTGTCAACAGACCTGACCGCCGGAATGTCCGCCGAAGCGTCATCGCGCCATATGAAGACAGATTAAAAGCAGATTAAGGAATGAAAAATGACTGATAGTGACAGTTAGTGAATGATAACGTTATAATAGAGATTGGTAGAGGTTAATGACTAGTAATGACTAATAATGACTACTAATGACTTGTAATGACTACTAATGACTCCCAAATGACCAGTATGTCTAACGATGGCTTGTAATGATCAAAATTGATTAGAAATGACTACAAATGTCAAGTAATGAGTAGTAATGACTGACGATAACAACTAATGACTTGTAATGACTCCGAAATGACCAATATGGCTAACGACGGCTTGTAATAAGCAAAATTGATTAGAAATGACTAGAAATTTCCAGTAATCAGTAGTAATCACTGAAATCACTAATAATGACTTGTAATGACTACTAGTGAATCCGAAATGACCAGTATGTCAAACGACGGCTTGTAATGCACAAAATTGATTAGAAATTACTAGAAAGGTCAAGTAATCAGTAGTAATCACTGAAATCACTACTAATGACTTGTAATGACTACTAGTGAATCCGAAATGACCAATATGTCAAACGACGGCTTGTAATGCACAAAATTGATTAGAAATGACTAGAAATGCCAAGTAATCAGTAGTAATGACTACTAATGACTTCTACATGACCAATATGTCTAACGACAACTTGTAACGACTACAATTGATTATAAATGACTAAAAATGCTTAGTAATGACTTGTAGAGACTACTAATGACTATTATATGGCAACATGTCTTGAGACGGCTTGTAATGACCACAATTGATTACAAATGACAAAAATGCTTAGTAGTGAGCGGTAAGGACTAAAAGAAAGAAGAAAGAGAGAGAAGAAGCAAAGAGAAAGACGCGAATGATAAGAGGAGGAGGAGTAGGCTCTCGCCGTTCACCTCTTAAAAGAGATCTTAAGAAAACCTGTAATTCTTGAGAAAGTGTTCAGTGTGCGCTGTTTGCGCGAAAGGCTCGGCCTCCTGTTGGCGCAGTTCGTCGCAAATGACCGTGCCGCACCCACACGTTACATCACGTTGGCGACATCAACAGCGCCTGTAGTTCGACCGACGGTTCGATGTACTGGCGGACGCGGCCAACGTGCTCCGACGCGCCCGTCGCCCGCTTACGTACGTAGGCATTTCGCAGTACTAAAAGCCCTAACGTGACACGCGCTCCTACGTTCCGCAAAGCGCTTGCGTGCTGCGTACGTATCGTCATGGCGCAGTATACTAAAGCTGTCTAATACTGGAGCGTTTAGTTTTGTGGATGGCTGAACGGCAGTACCTCGCATTTCTTTACGAAAAAAAAATACAAAGAATAATATTCTTTCAAGTACAAAGATTTTCAGACTTCGTAAGGAACGTCGCTACGTCTTCCTTATAGCTGCTTCCCACCCCAAGGATCACGTCACATGAGTATTCTTAAGAGAAGTGTGCGCCTTCTCGGGTTGGCATTTTTGTGCCACACAATAAACCACCACGCGGAAAGCGGATGCCGTGGAGTGAGCGCTCATAACAAAAAGCACAAAATCATGAGCCCGTCTACTCTGTGAAGGAGGATGACCAGCGAAGCAGTTTAGCACAAGACACAGAGGTGACACAGAATTTTGAACAAAGGTATGAACACATTTATTACAGCGAAGCTGTTTACGGCTATAGGGTATTGTGGATTTTCAGTGTTCGTCAACAAATCTGCGTGTGCGAAAACTCGGCTCCCGAAATTTATGCAAAATCGCTTCATTCCATGCAAAAGCTTATACGTCTCGTCACTAGGATATGCATTGTCAGTAGATTAGTTATCGAAAGGCACCATTTTCAAGATCAGTAAACTCGTAGGAAATTAATTTTTTATGCTTGCTTACGGGGATACGAGTCATTCATTGTCTTACGTGACTGACAAAGTTCTCCTTGTGTAGGCATAGAAGTGCTTACGCTTTTAATAACGGAGTTGATATGAGAATGTGTGTGCTTGCCTATCCTCACGATGACCATCGATCAGGACGATAAATGTGTTCGTACCTTTGTTAAAAAATTCTGTTTCATCTCGGTGTCGTGTGCTAAACAGCTTCGCTGGTGATACACCTTCACAGAGCGGAATGGCTCATGATTTTCATTGAGGGTTTACTTTATATATTTCTTTTATCCTGATCGCTGGTCATTGTGACGATAGCTACGCACACACATTCTCGTATCACCTCGGTTATTAAAGGCGTAAGCATTTCTAGCCTACCTAACCAGAAATTTCTCTGCCACGTAAGACAGTTAATGGCTTATGCCCCCTTAAGCAATGGCTCATACCCCCTAAGCAAGCAAAAAAAGGTAATCTACCTGAGAGTCTACTGATCTTGAAAATGGTGACTATTGATAACTAATCTACTGAAAATGTATATCCAAGTGTTGAGACATATAAGCTCCTGCATAGAATGAAGCGACATCGCATCATATTCGGGAGCTGTGTTTTTCCACACGCAGATGTGTTGGCGGACAGGAAAACTCCGCGGAACCCTAGCCATAAACAGCTTCGCTGTGAAATCGCGGCTCCATGCAAAACAAGTATCGCGGTGCCATAAACTTCATTGTGCTTCTAGGAGAAGCACAACGCCCTGCTGCCGTGGCTGAACAGACGCTTTAAAAGCACATCATCAACGTCGTCCTTAGTTGCGCCTCCGAAAATAGCAGCACTTTAACGTGACACCAATAACTTTGAGATGCACTCGTGCAGTCGCTGGCAGCCCGTCTCCGAGCTTTAAGGGACCACGTTTCCATTTGACACGTCAGAGCCGTGTCGCTGCCGATTTACTGGTCGTTGTAGAACAGTGTGCTGAATCTCCAAACCAGGGAAACGAATAGGCGACGTCAAATCCATTTGCACTGCGGGCCGCTTTTATTTGTTTAGTTACCCGAGCTGAACGCATTTGGAGTAGTAGTGTAACTGACAAACCTAGTGTACACTTCCTCCTTGGCGGCAATCTGAAATCGATGCTGTCATAACGCAGAGTGCGTATGCGTTGAGCTCTGGAGCAGTTGCCGGTTTGTTCTTGGAGCGAGACACAGGGCACCGGCAACGCATTCATATATGATTATCGCCGAAGTGACATGAACGACATTGACATCGCTGTTCCGTAAGTTGACGGTTTGAATTCTTTCTTCCTCAAGTTCTTTCTCTTTTGAAGCAGCACGTCGTGCACTGTTCTATACTTCATTTTCCGGTGCGAGTGCCCCTGTCACTTTGAAAATCAGGGAGCCGCTTGGCCGCCACATTACAGTAAAAGACAAACTGCAAGAGGGCGAAATTGAAGTTGCTTACGACCCGGAAAAGCTTTTAGCGTATTTTGGCGTGGCATTAAAGGGGTGAGTTCAGACAAAAACATTGCAGCTGATTGTAGTAAATCCTAGTACGATTGGATATGACGCATTCACACGCGCCGGCGTAAGTTCGGACGGTTATGTTACGCTATTGCGAGATTTTTTTAAACATATTCTGATGGCTTCCTCTTCCATAAAGTCGAGCGCTCTCCCGTGAATTCCGTAAATGGTGGAGAAATTTAATTTGCTTGGTGACTTTGAACAACACATATAGGTTTTGAAAGTGGAGACGTTTATAGAAAACATGTTTTGTTTCTCCGACATGCTTTAGCCAAAACCTGAAAATAACGCGTGGATGGTCAGAAAGGTTGCAAAAACTAACGGTGTTCCGTTATGCCAGAGCCAGGTATTTCGAAAGGGACGTTGACTTAAAAACAAATATTGTTCATATGACTCTGGCAAAAAAAATGCTGGCCGTGTGACGCCAAGTAATATATATATATATATATATATATATATATATATATATAAACAATGCTGGAACTGGGGGGAAACAATGTTGTATGCAGGCACAGTCGCTTAAAGTACGATATCGAATTTGAAGCGTATCCGACCGTTTGAATGCCGGCATACATGGAGTAAACGGTACCTTACTTTGAAAATAATGAGAAGTTTGTGTGAAAGCCATAACACTTTTATCCCTCTCTCTCACTCTCTCTTTCTCTCTCTCATAAGTTTGTCCACTGTTTCAGACACGAGCAAGTGCAAGGTAGAGCGTACGTTTCCCGTCGTTCCATTGTAAGCATTTTCGCAGAAAAAAAGTGAACGTTCAAATAAGCAATCTGACCACAAAACGTCATGGAAATTCTCATTTGTTTCGAAATAACGCAAGAAATGGCGTTTAGTTCACTTCAGTGAATGACTACTTAGAGCCCTTTTCGCGTTCTACATGCTTCCGAATGCAGAAGTCGGAAGATCGATAGAACTCCAAAGTAAAGCTTGCTCTTTATTTAACAGTGACAGGCGGGCTAGTTGGTGGTCGGTATTAGAATGCATCACGTAACCGCGCAAACAACAAGGGACAAAGAAGGAAACACACAGGACAGGCGCGGAACTTCAACAGTTGAAGTTCCGCGCCTGTCTTGTGTGTTTCCTTCTTTGTCCCTTGTTGTTTGCGCGGTTCCATTATGCATTCCAATGCTCTTTATACAACGTTCTGTCGGGCTCAGTTGGTGCGTGTCGACGTCAAGTGAGAACTTCACAATGCAACGTAGCCAAAGGCAAAGCATGGAAAGGAAAGCGCTCGTCTTTGTCGTCTCTGTTTTTACCTTTCGTTCACGTTTCATTGTGCAGTTTTACCATAAAGATTGCCCTTGAGACACAACGTAGCCTGAGCGCTCGAGCATTTTGTTTATTGCCGTCCCGGTCGAATGTGGCCGCTGGTGCGGTGAACCGAACGCACGACCTTGTACTCAATATCAGGCTGAACTGCTAAAACCCCACAGACAAGTTCGAAGGGCTCTATGAACAACCACTGAACCATTAGGACGACGTTTATCGCAGTAATCAGTTACGAAAAGCATAAAAACAATGCGTGTGACATGCTTTTGTACCAGCTATTATCTTCATCTCAACGATGTAGGCGCTGTTATTTGTCAATGTTGGAGGTATAGAAGCAGCAAGTAAACAGCGGCGACCTGTATTCGTGCAGCGTGCTACCGCCGTGTGCACGTCATGCCTTTTTCTTCAATTTATTCCTTTCTTTTTTTTTTAATTCTGCGCGTCATTTCTTCTTTCAAATTAGAAACGGTCAACAGAGGAACCCCCGACTTACAGTAAATCACCCGCAAGCCTTTGTCTCCGGGCTATTTTGTTTCGTGTATCCTGGATTGTCCTCTCCGGAACATCGCCCAGCCCTTATGTGTCATCACACAGCCTTATCACAGCTTTCAGCTCGTACTCCACATACATTTGCTGTTTCGGCGTTAGGGCACCAATTAAGATAAATTCCAGGTGCAGTGTAGGAAAAAAAATGCAAGAACACGTTTTTGTCTTCTCTGCAATTTAGAAGATTCATGACCGTGCGAGTCTTCGCAAAGAAAAGACAATGTGGAGATAAGATGAGTTTCGTGGCTCTTTGTCAGAATGTAGAGGAGATCGCGACGACAAAAGTATGTAGAAATGATTGAAAGCGGGGAACGAATGGCCAGCGGGTAGAATGAAACACGTCGCTGATGGATAACTTCCGACCCGCCGCGGTAGCTTAGCCACTAATGGTGTTGCGCTGCAAAGCACGAGGGCGCAAGGTCAAATCCCGGTCGCGGCGGTCACATTTCGATAGGGGAGAAGTGCAAAAAGATGTCCGTGTCCTGTGTGCATTAAGGGCACGTTAAAGATCCCCTGGTGGTTAAAATTAATCCGGAATCCCCCGCTATGGCGCGTCTCATAATCAAATCGTGGATTTCACACTCAAAGAACCAGAATTTTTTTTTATATATATGGACAGTACGTGTGTCTCAACTATTTAATAGTCCGCGTCAAGGAGGTTTGGTCGCCATTCGGCAAAGCACGTTCCCTTTGCATTGGCGCTTTTGTGGTGTCGGTGACAGCCCGGCCACTAGAAGAACGGGCGAAAATGCCAAAAAAGCTATTCGTTTTAAAGAAGCAAGTCGCAATGTCTCCATCGTTCACAGCGTATAGTCAGGGAAACTTGAGCGAGAACTAGCAGATTTCAATCTTCCTTAGAGAAAGATGCACAGGGTAAGGAGACTTATCTATTAGCGAAATTTAAAGCCACAAAGCAATTTAACAGTGAGGCTACGAGAAACACCGTGGTGGGGAAGAGGAAATTCGGATTAATTCTGACCGCCAGGTGCCCTTTGTAGTACACCTAAATCGAAATACACGAGCCTTCATGGACGCATGTCGTAATGCGAGAAATAACGTGACCGGAAGAAATCATATGGTAATACATGGAGTTTGTTGTGGACATAATGAGGCACAAGTGCCATCAATACGACGCAACAACGAAAGCACAAGGTAGTCTGTGTTTGTCGACTGTCCCGGAATCTTCGTCTTAATGCTCCTTACGCCGGGTACTCACACAGACACTCTACTCCAACATGCTGTAGTACGAGCACTGCTGGGCTGGTGTCGAGTTAAGCTAAAACACAGACGGGACAAGGCGACAACTATTGCCCATGACAACCAAAGAATTACGAACAAGCTCCACTCACAAAAACGCAGTCTACCTATCCTTCACCTCTGAAAGAGAGCCAAGCCAGCAGGAATCAATCCATGATTATACGAAAATTATCCTCAATCTATAAGATTAGCTTACTTCCCTGATGGCAACTGTTATTTCGTGTTTAAGACAGCAGATTTTCCCTTCGCACAGGTCTATCCTTGAGTGACTGATTTCAGGATGAAACATGGATTCTAGGGCAAGTTCTATTGGGGATCCTGATGTTACGGCTCAGCTAAAGGTATTATTTTAGCCTGCAATAGCGAGCCTTTATTTCCCAAATCGCCCAGCATTTACAATAGCAGAGCAAAGTCATTAAACTCTGAGCGGACTCTAACTGGCTAGGCTCTCTTTTGGAGGTGTAGGGTAGGTGCACTGCTATTTTTATTTTATTTTTCTAGGTGGAGGAGAGAGAGAAAGATGGGAGGAAGGAAAGGCAAGGAGATTAGCCAGACTGAGTCTAGTTGCTACACTAAACGTGGGGAGGGGCAGGGGGAGCGAAGGAGAGAGAGAGAAAAGATGAGTCTATATCGCAGGCACTTTCACATGCACTAAGTTAGGTTACAACGAAGGCGCCAAATAATGCAACGGACGAACGAAGGCACCACGGGGCAACCACGTAGGCGCCCGTGTTGCCTTCCTTCGTCCGTTGTGTTATTTGGCGCCTTCGTTGTAATCATGTATAACCAATTCGTCCATCAACACGTGCTCAGCGATTAAGTTAGGCGCAGGATGTCTACAGTCGGGCACTCAAGTCTGCTGCCTTCAGGTAGTGAAAAAGCGCTCGAATGGCTTTCTGGGCTAATGAACTGTGAGGTCACACCCCCAAGATTGTCGCTTCCGTAAATGGCCTGTCATCCAGTCTATTCAAGGCACACTGGAGAGTCTGACGTTGGTTATCAAAGCGAGAAAAGTGGCACGGAAGATGACTGATGGTATCTTCACAGTTGCACTTAGCGCACATCGGTTAGAATCCACCATTCCAATACGATAACTGTAGGAGTTAGTGAATACTACTCCTACCCACAGCCGACACAGCAGTGTTGCGTCACATCGTGAGAGGTTTGCTGGTAATTTTAGTTTCAGTGATGGGTTGAGGCTGTATAAATGACTGTTTGAGTTCCGCGGTGTATGCCAATAACTGAACGTGATGTACGAACGAGACTGCGAAGCTCTCTTGCAGCGTCTGCTCTCGATAAAGGTATAAGTAGTGTCGGTGCTCAGCCTGGGCACGTCGGGCAGCGTCATCGGCGAGGTGATTACCAACGATGCCACGATGGCCCGGCAGCCACTGAAATATTATGTCATGACCTTGTTCAGAAGCGCAATCGCAAATTTCGTTGATTTGGGACACCAGCTGTTCGTAATTACCACGTCGTAAACCTCGCAAGCTTTGGGTGACTGCGTTGGAATCACCAAGTATTGTCCATTTGCTAAGCGGTTCTTTTTTCAATGTGTTCGACAGCAGCGCGAAGAGCGGCCAGTTTGGAACCTGTAGATGTCGTTACATGTGAAGTCTTAAACTTGATGACCGATTGAAATGGTAAAACAATGGCGCCGTCGAATTTTCCGAGACCGAACCGTCCGTGTAGACATGGATTCGGTTAGCATATAAGAACAATGAAAAAGTTCTAATGTGATCTGCTTGAGAGCCGCGGTGGTCAGGCTAACCTTTCTCGCCATTCTTTTTTTTTACCTTTTTGTCATTCTTAGGTTGTCACCGATTATAGGGCACTCGCTCGCAATCACGGCGAGCACTGTTGTTAAATTTGAAGGTTCGTCGCTTATTTCTCTACACGTCTTGTGTAACCTTGGCAAGGGTTCAAGATGATGAAGAATTTGTGTTAGCCGAGCACATAACTGAAGCTCTACGTGCTTACGCATTTATACATACATACATACATACATACATACATACATACATACATACATACATACATACATACATACATACATGCATGCATGCATGCATGCATGCATGCATACATACATACATACATACATACATACATACATACATACATACATACATACATACATACATACATACATACATACATACATACATACATACATACATTCACACAATGGCATGAATGTGTCAATCAATAAACACGGGCACACGTAAGCCACGAATTCTCGCACAATACCAGTCGAAGGCTGCGAATCGCTGCGAGTATCACTGGACCAGTCTGCGAGCTTCGTTAAGTGGGCATACTTTTACGAGCGTTTTTTTATCATAACCTCGTGGCTCTAGTGGCTTCAATACTTTCATCGTCATCTCGTCAGTGTGCTCTTGGAACTCCTAAGCGCGCGAGGAGCTACGCGCACCACTGACGGCGCTGCAGGCTTCTGCCAATTCGGGAGCCTACATGCAAACAAGACTTGCCATGTATAGGCTCCCTACTGCCATTCTTTCTTTCCACGTGGCTGATTGAGTTACACTGTGTGCGACGTGGCATGTCCTGCCGCAACAGGTTGAGGCGCGAGAGAGAGAGGAACAAAGAAAAAAAGACTGCTCGATGTAGGAGCGAGTTGTGGCTTAACTCGGAGAGTAAACGTGGCCGCCGCGCTAAGCAGGCGGGAGCTAAAATGCGGTCGCTGGTCAAACACGACGGGCCAGAGCTCAACAACATACAACATGGCCGCGAACGGTAGGTGGAAGAGCAGCATAAAAAAAATTACTGAGAAGTTATGTGCAGTGCACACGAGTTTTAGTTGAACTTGTGCTTGGTCTGCGATGTTAATGCGATATTTTACGCTCGGCTATCTTTGGTTGTCGTGAGCACTTTATGTGAATTCGGGATGAAAATGACAATGATGAGTGCTGCACTGTTATGAAAATGCATACATACAATGAAAATCCTATGCACACTATGTGGCCGCTGTTTGGGTTTGAGCGAGCACTTTCAAAAATATTTAAAAGTTGCCTGTGGCAGATAGCACAATTCTAGTTCATGAGCTGGTCTACTCTAAGAGGCGGACTTTACTTGCAAAAAAGTTTAAATGCGTATTCGACTAATTAACAAAATGCACTAATTAAATTTTTGCCTAATTACATTATGGCCCGTATTGCACTAACCGTGGAGTTCGCAAGGCGGATCGACTTGGAACGAATTCTCAGGATGACACCAGTTTCGATATATTAATTCGCGAACTTTGCGGAGAAGTGCGTTGGTGTTCCCGTTATTTTTGTGCTTCAATGCATAAGACGACGTTTTGTTAAGAAAGTAACTGGAACGTCAATGCATTTCTCCGCAAAGTTCGGGACTTGATATCTCGAAACTAGCGTCATCCTGATAATTCGCTCCAAGTAGGTCCGCCTTGCAAACTCCGCGGCTAGAATTTGTAAATTGCAATATGGGCCATCAGATAATTATCAAATACTTAATTACTTATTTTTGTTAATTATTCGATTATGCACTTCAATTCTTTGTGCAAGTAATGTCCGTCTCTTCGGGTAGGCCGGCTCATGAACTAGAATTGTGCTATCCACCACGGCCAATCTACATACACACAGAAAACACGAGTAGAATAGAGCAGGTTAAAATTAATCACGAGGCAAAACGCCTCATTTTGAGTTTGCCGCAAATTTTCGAGCTGGAAAACCTGAATGGTTTGATACTTTGCTGAAGGACGTCGCTACCCGTTCAAATTTCTTGGTTTGAAAACTGATCTATTGTGTAAAAGCACGGCCAGAGAAAAAGAAAGGCGAACTGAGTGCTTTTGAGTTAGCAGCCCACTTTAGAGAGAGAGAAGTGGTTCTTGTGGGAAAGGAGGAAAGGCTGGCACTATCTTCTGCAACCCATGCGGGAGCACGGCTCAGCGCCAGCAGGGTGGGGGAGATGGGATTAAAAGAAAGAGAGGGTAGGAGGGAGAAAGGTAGAGGGTTGTCCCAGCAGCCTCAGAGAAGCCCGGCCGGGACAGCTCAGTGAGTTCGACCGGATGAGTAGGCTGGAGCTAGACCGTATAGGAGGTGGCCCAGTAGAAGTGAAGTAGTGGTGGATCGGAAGGCCGAGGTGGTGGGATGGCCGTTAGGCCATCCGTCTTTGTAGAAATTTGCTATAGTCTCGCCGAGGGCCCCAATGAGTCGAGGGGCGAAAACCACCTCAATTCGTTTTTGGCTTTCTGCCTCTCCAAGAAAGCCCGAAAAACACGAAATAGCGCTTAATTTGCGGAGTTTTTTCGGGCTTGGAAAAGGTTTTAGTAACATGTATTTATGGATTTCTAGTCTCACCATTCGGGCTCCCTGGGGCACATACCCAGTGACACACACACAGCGATCACATGAATACATACTCAGTGGTACACGTATTTTATACATTTTTGAGAGCGCACTTCCTAAAGCCCAACCACTGGCACGCGTTAACACTGGCACGCGTCGGCAACGTCGGCAGCACGCGTAGGCACGCGCGGACACGCGCCAATGTGTCAAAGGCGTCGGTCGTAACAGGCTGACGCGTCGGGACGCGCGGAGATTTTGCCTACTACACCTGCTACACCGATGCTAGAAAATTTGGAGGACGCTTAAGCTTCACCTTTAAGAGCGAAACGCAATAGCATTCAGCAATCCCTGACTGCTTCTTACGCTTCCCGGCAACTACAGCTTATGTACCGTAATGTTTACCTGGAAACGCTGGTGGCAAACGCTATGTGCGAAGGCGAGCGGGTGAGCTTTCTGGTAGAAACATGGCCCCTAGCGTGTGCCGCTGGTGCGCGGAGGCGAGCGCCATCTGGATGGTGTTGCAAGAAACCGAGCGCAGCGCGCCGCTGTATGAACGGTAGAAACGCTGGAAAATGGGTTCATGTTTGAATTTCCGCGTAACAGAATTATGTTTTCTGGTATATTCAAATTACAGACCGACGCTATTGTGCCTGTAGGTTGTGTTTTGGTTGTGCATTACGATTTTTTTTATGGATCTTGCTTTAAGGAATTCAATTAGTTCAGTAATGCCTCTGCGCCACAAGGAGGGCCTGCGCGGTTGTGGTTTGGAATGATTTTTTGCACAAACGATGTGCAACGCAAGACACCAACATCGGATTTTTTGCGACCCGTGACCTTTAGCGATATCGCTTAATATTGTCACGTGGTCGTGATGGCAAAGAACACAGTAGCAATACTGTGAAAGGGTAAACTAGCTTTTATTGGGCGAACCTGTGCCCACAAAACAGGCTACACTTACAGCACAACGAGAGCGGCGAACACAGTCGGCGATCGTCGAAAATCTGATCAGCGGGCCCAGCGCGTCAGCTTTTATACAGCAGTCATCGAATGTTCCAGACTAATCGTTGGGACCCGCGTGCCTTCCACAAAGTTCTACACCATTCGCGTCACGCGATGAAATCAGATAACACAAGGTTCGGCGACAACATACAGCGGATAGAAGCATCGATAACTTTCCAGAAACTTCGGATACATGCAGGCGCGTCCCGCGCTGCGCGATAAGATTTGTTAGGCGGCGAAACGTGGTCGCCCGATAAATATAAGTACACGTGTCAATACCCCCCTCTTAAAAAGCATCGACCCGATGCTGCAAACAAACGAAAGTAATAAGGAAAAGCACTCGTAGCAAAGACGACAACAAAATAAGGAAGTTCGTCAGCGTCCATAAAAGGGTTTAAGGCGCACCACGTGGACCACTTCAGATCGTGTGCGGCGCCGCTGTGAATGCGAAATGCCGTCTGGCACGACCTCATAGTCCAGTGCGCCAATACGTCGGATAACCTTCTAGGGTCCGAAATAGCGTCGCAGTAGCTTCTCACTTAGTCCTCGTCGGCGTATCGGGGTCCATACCCAAACACGGTCGCCGGGCTGGTACTCGACGAAGCGTCGTCGCAGGTTGTACTGTCGGCTGTCGGTACGCTGCTGGTTCTTGATCCGTAAGCGGGCGAGCTGTCGAGCTTCTTCGGCGCGCTGGAGATAGGAAGCGACGTCAAGATTTTCCTCGTCAGTGACGTGCGGCAGCATAGCGTCGAGCGTCGTCGTCGGGTTCCTGCCGTAAACCAGCTTAAATGGCGTGATCTGTGTTGTTTCTTGTACCGCCGTGTTATAAGCGAATGTTACGTACGGCAGGACCGCATCCCAGGTCTTGTGCTCGACGTCGACGTACATTGCTAGCATGTCGGCGAGGGTCTTGTTCAGGCGCTCCGTGAGACCATTCGTCTGCGGATGGTAGGCAGTTGTCCTCCTGTGACTTGTCTGGCTGTATTGCAGAATGGCTTGCGTGAGCTCTGCTGTAAAAGCCGTTCCTCTGTCGGTGATGAGGACTTCTGGAGCACCATGTCGCAGCAGGATGTTCTCGACGAAAAATTTCGCCACTTCGGCTGCGCTGCCTTTCGGTAGAGCTTTAGTTTCAGCGAAGCGGGTGAGATAGTCCGTCGCCACGACGATCCACTTATTTCCGGAAGTCGATGTCGGAAACGGTCCCAACAAGTCCATCCCGATCTGCTGAAAAGGTCGGTGAGGAGGCTTGATCGGCTGTAGTAATCCCGCTGGCCTTGTCGGTGGTGTCTTGCGTCGCTGACAGTCTCGGCATGTCTTGACGTAACGGGCGACATCGGCGGTTAGGTGCGGCCAGTAATACTTTTCTTGTATCCTCGATAGCGTTCTGGAGAAACCGAGGTGCCCAGCGGTCGGATCGTCATGTAGGGCGTGCAGTACTTCTGGACGCAGCGCCGACGGAACAACAAGAAGATAGTTGGCGCGGACTGGTGAGAAGTTCTTCACGAGTAGGTTGTTTTGAAGCGTGAACGAAGATAATCCACGCTTAAATGCCCTAGGGACAACGTCGGTGTGCCCTTCCAAATACTCGACTAGGGCTTTTAGCTCCGGGTCCCCTCGTTGTTGTTCGGCGAAGTCTTCCGCGCTTATTATGCCAAGGAAGGCGTCGTCATCCTCGTCATCTTGCGGCGGCGGGTCAATGGGGGCGCGTGATAGGCAATCGGCATCTGAGTGTTTTCGTCCGGACTTGTATGTTACAGTGATGTCATATTCTTGTAGTCTGAGGCTCCACCGTGCCAGCCGTCCTGAAGGGTCCTTTAAGTTAGCTAGCCAACACAACGCGTGATGGTCGCTGACCACTTTGAATGGCCTGCCATATAGGTAAGGGCGAAATTTCGCTGTAGCCCAAACGATGGCGAGGCATTCCTTTTCGGTTGTAGAATAATTGCCTTCCGCTTTTGACAACGACAGGCTAGCGTAAGCTATCACGTGTTCATGTCCATCTTTTCTCTGGACTAGGACGGCACCGAGGCCTAGGCTACTGGCGTCAGTGTGAATTTCGGTATCGGCGTGCTCGTCGAAGTGCGCAAGTACGGGCGGCGACTGCATGCGTCGTTTGAGTTCTTGAAATGCGTCGGCCTGCGGCGTTTCCCACTTGAACTCGACATCACATTTGGTTACATGTGTTAGCGGCTCCGCGATGCGTGAAAAGTCCTTGACAAAGCGCCTGTAGTAGGCACACATGCCAAGGAATCTACGCACTGCCTTCTTGTCGATGGGCTGCGGGAACTTTGCGATGGCAGCTGTCTTCTGCGGGTCGGGGCGGACTCCAGATTTGCTGATGACGTGGCCTAAAAATAGAAGCTCCTGGTAAGCGAAGTGGCACTTTTCCGGCTTCAGAGTAAGTCCTGATGACATGATGGCCTCTAGTACTGTTGCAAGCCGCCTAAGGTGATCGTCGAAATTGCCGGCGAAGACAACGACGTCATCCAAGTAAACGAGACAGGTCTGCCACTTCAATCCTGCTAAAACCGTGTCCATCACCCGTTGGAACGTTGCGGGCGCCGAGCACAGTCCAAATGGCATAACCTTGAACTCGTAGAGGCCGTCCGAGGTGATGAAGGCGGTCTTTTCGCGATCTCTTTCGTCGACTTCTATTTGCCAATAGCCAGACTTGAGGTCCATCGACGAGAAGTATTTAGCGTTGCAGAGCCGATCCAATGCGTCGTCTATCCGTGGGAGGGGGTATACGTCCTTCTTCGTGATCTTGTTCAGACGACGATAATCGACGCAGAAACGTAGGGTTCCGTCCTTTTTCTTCACCAGGACAACAGGGGACGCCCACGGGCTTTTCGACGGCTGGATGATGTCGTCGCGCAGCATTTCGTCGACTTGTTCTCTTATAGCTTCACGTTCTCGCGGCGAAACTCGGTAAGGGCTCTGGCGGAGTGGTCGAGTGCACTCCTCGGTGATTATGCGATGCTTGGCAACTGGTGTTTGTCGAATCCTCGATGATGTCGAAAAGAAGGCTTTGTATCGTCGGAGCAGACATCTGAGCTGTTGCTGCTTGCCCACGGGGAGACTTGGATTAATGTCGTAGTTTGGTTCGGGAACCATGGTCGTCGGGGCAGATGCGGGGGAATCCGAGAGGACAAACGCATTACTGGTTTCCAGAATTTCCTCAATGTACCCGATCGTCGTGTCCTTGTTGATGTGCTTGAACTCCTGGCTGAAGTTTGTCAGCAACACTTCAGTTTTCCCTCCATGCAGTCGAGCGATCCCTCTTGCGATGCAAATTTCACGGTCTAGCAGTAGACGTTGGTCGCCTTCGATGACGCCTTCTACGTCAGCGGGTGTTTCTGTGCCGACCGAAATAACAATGCTGGAGCGAGGCGGGATGCTCACTTGATCTTCGAGCACACTCAAGGCGTGGCGACTACGAGGGCTCTCCGGCGGTGTCGCTTTATCTTCCGACAGCGTTATAGACTTCGACTGCAGGTCGATGATTGCGCCGTGTTGGTTCAGGAAGTCCATACCGAGAATGACGTCTCGTGAACACTGTTGGAGGATAACGAAGGTGGCAGGGTAAGTCCGGTCATGAATGGTTATTCTTGCCGTGCATATTCCAGTCGGCGTGATGAGGTGTCCTCCAGCGGTCCGAATTTGAGGGCCTTCCCATGCAGTCTTAACCTTCTTCAACTGGGCGGCGATGTGTCCACTCATGACGGAGTCATCAGCGCCTGTGTCCACTAAAGCGGTAACAGCGTGGCCGTCGAGAAGCACGTCGAGGTCGGTGGTTCTTTGTCTGGCGTTGCGGTTAGGCCTTGGCGTCGGATCACGGCTGCGTCGTGTTGAACTGAAGCTGGAACGTCGTGTCGTCAAGTCGTCTTTCGTCGATATAGTCTTGGCTTCCTGACTTCGTCGGGACGGCGGCGGGTCCTTATTATGTCGTCGAGGTGGTCCCTTCGTCATTTTCGTCGTCGGCGGAGGATCTTCGTCAGTTCGACGAACAGCAACCGCACCTCCATCGGTTGCTGCTTTTAGTTTTCCGGATATGGGCTGGCAGATCGGCCCCGGGCTGGGCCGGTGTATGGTCGGCACTGCGGCGACAGGTAACGGCCTGGTGACGGCGAACGGGACGGTCGTCGAGGGCTCCACTGAGTGGCGGCGAGGTAGTCGGCGATATCGCGAGGTCGTTCGCCAATCTGTGGTCGCGGCGCGTTCACGGAGAACCCTCGGAGTCCCATCTCCCGGTATGGGCATCGGCGGTAGATGTGCCCGGCTTCTCCGCAGTGATAGCAAAGCGGGCGATGGTCAGGGGCGCGCCAAACGTCAGTCTTCCTTGGAATGCCGCGTGGGGTGACGGGTTGGCGTGCTGGCGGCGGGGTTGGTGGTGGACGACGGAACTGTGCCGTCACTGGGCCCTGCCGTGGGCGCGGAGGGGGAACGTGACGGCGGGCTACAGCGGCGTATGTCATCGCTTGCGGCTGAGGCTGCGGCGATTCAGGGGCTACTCCGAGTTGTTGTTGGAGCTCCTCACGTACGGCGTCGGCAATCGAAGCCACTTGAGGCTGCGATGACGGGAACAGCTTTTGTAGTTCCTCCCGCACGACCGCTCGGATAGTCTCGCGCAGGTCGTCGCTGGCCAGTGACTGAATTCCTATGTAGTTGGTAGAGTTCGTGCGGCAGTTGAATTGCCGGTTCCGCATTTCGAGTGTCTTCTCGATGCTGGTGGCCTCGCGAAGAAACTCTTCTACGGTCTTCGGTGGACTTCGTATCATTGCGCCGAAAAGTTCTTCCTTCACGCCACGCATGAGAAGGCGGACTTTCTTCTCTTCGGGCATATCCGGGTCGGCGTGGCGGAACAGGCGGTTCATTTCTTCCGTGAATATGGCGACGTTCTCGTTAGGTAGCTGCACTCGGGCGTCCAGCATGGCTTCGGCCCTTTCCTTGCGCACGACGCTCGTAAAGGTGCGCAGGAAGCTGCTACGGAACAGGTCCCACGTTGTCAAGGTCGATTCCCTGTTCTCAAACCAAGTTCTGGCAGCGTCTTCTAAGGCGAAGTAGACATGCCGCAGCTTGTCGTCGGAGTCCCAGTTGTTGAACGTCGCGATGCGTTCGTAGGTCTCCAGCCATGATTCCGAGTCTTCAGTCGCTGCTCCATGGAAGGTCGGTGGGTCCCGAGGTTGTTGCAGGACAACGGGGGACGCTGGGGCAGCCATTGGGGTTGTCTTGGCCACGATCTTCTTGGTCTTCTCAGGTAGAAGTCCGTGTTCCGGGGGCAGCTGTTGTAGACGACGGCTTACTCGATGGTCCGTGACTACGTTGGTGCTCTCTTTACGGTCCGGGCTTGGATCACGGCTTGTCGGGGGCGTCCGGTACATGGACCAAAAGCACCTCCACCAGATGTCACGTGGTCGTGATGGCAAAGAACACAGTAGCAATACTGTGAAAGGGTAAACTAGCTTTTATTGGGCGAACCTGTGCCCACAAAACAGGCTACACTTAAAGCACAACGAGAGCGGCGAACACAGTCGGCGATCGTCGAAAATCTGATCAGCGGGCCCAGCGCGTCAGCTTTTATACAGCAGTCATCGAATGTTCCAGACTAATCGTTGGGACCCGCGTGCCTTCCACAAAGTTCTACACCATTCGCGTCACGCGATGAAATCAGATAACACAAGGTTCGGCGACAACATACAGCGGATAGAAGCATCGATAACTTTCCAGAAACTTCGGATACATGCAGGCGCGTCCCGCGCTGCGCGATAAGATTTGTTAGGCGGCGAAACGTGGTCGCCCGATAAATATAAGTACACGTGTCAATATTGTGCGGCGCGTCGTCGGCGTCCACCACTCAGAGGCCGCGACGCTTCGGCTGCTGCCACGTCTGATGCCCGCCGACGCGGAGACGCCGACACCAACGATTATAGGAGTGTGCGAATATGCGCAACTTCCTAATGGCGAATCGAATAATGTCCTATTCGATTCGGTCTTCGAATCGAACAGTCATTATTTGTAAATACGAATATCTTTCTAATACTTTTCAAATATTTCAAAACGTCGACTAAGTAAACATAGATAAACAAATAAACATAAAATTGTAGCAAAAGTGCGGTAGATTTTCACACCCAGGCGCAGACAAAACATGGTAACTTCAGTAGTGGAGCAGGCTACGTTACCTATAAGATAGCCATATTTTACAGCCTGTCCAGCGATCACCCGCGTTCTCTGAAGAGCCCTGTGCACGCAAAAAAAAACTACTTGTTTTCTCCTAATGCTCCATTGGTGCTTTTAATAAACAAGTAACGCTTCATAACGCACTGCGTAACAACAGCAAATTGATAACTTTAATAATACTGGGGCGTGAATATCGATTTGTAATAATCGTGAAAACGGCTGTTAATTAATTATTCGAAAACTATTCGAAAAGTACTCGTTATTCGATTCGAGTTGCTTCTGGCAATATTCAATTCGTATTCAATTCGGTCTCAAAAGTCACTATTCGCACACTCCTGCCAACGATCGTCCTAGTTCTTTAGATGCAAAACGAGCTCAACAGTGTTTCTGAAAGACAGTGTTGTGATACTAGGCCGACAACGACACGACCGACGACCGTGTGTGGTGGTAGTGTGACGAGAATTCGTGCCGAGTTCGAACAACGTCGACAAATCCAAACTGCCGACAGTCATTACTGCGGTCTCAGTGCGATCTTCTAGCAAAAAAAAAAAAATGAGTACCCTTCCCCTACCGGAAATTGGGGATAACCGAAGCTTGACCTGCGCGCACCTGGCCTTTGTAACGGTTAAGTGGCCAGTTAAGTAATCTGTCAAGTACATCGGTTAAGTAACCCACATGTAAGGGTGCCGAATTGATTCGGCCTCCCGCTCCTTCAGCTCGGGATCTTCTCGTTGCTGTCGGATTGCCTGGGCTCGGGCGGCTTTAAAGGTGCGTTTATGTATAAGTCCGACGTTATCAGCGCGCGGGCAAGCGCCGTTAGACGCCGGGCGCGTCGGAGTGCGTTGGCCACGTCCGGTTACGTTGGCGGCGCCAGTGCGTCGAACCATCGGTCGATGTTGTTCTCGCCGAGGTGACGTAACGTGAGCGCGCGCTCACGCTACTATGGGCCACGATATACGAGTTCAGTAGATCGTGCTCTGGGCCATAGAGTTTCCATCCTCTGGGCTATATTTATGCATGGAGGAAAGAAACAAAATAGGAGAAACCCTAACGGCACCTTTTTGAAGGAGGAAAGGCCGCCATGTTCGTGTGCCGTCTCCCGCTGCGCCTCCATTAGCTCGCCGGAGCAGATATGCGCGAGCTTTGAACTTGCATTGCTGCAAGCCACCGGAACTGTGTGCTGCCGATGCCCCTCAAAACAAAGCCTACGAAACTTCTGTAACAGTTTTTAGTGGAGCACACGCTCTCCTGTGCTTTTCCCTAGCACGTTGAAGAAGACGACAAAGACCCGCGCCGCGATTGCTTGAGTGTCTCCGTTGCTCGCTGACACTCACACTCATAGACCCTGAACATAACTTTCAAGCTTACACACCACGCTCCAAAGTCAAGTTGCCTCGCGAATAGAACGTGCTGCGAGAAAGACACGGGCCGCAATATTTTATCTCACTTTTCAGAGGCCGAAAGCAGCAGCGAGAGCTTCAGGAGCGTGCTTGCTATGACAACGTTGACATTTGGGGTACCAGTCCCAGTGCTCCTTTGCGAAAGAGAACGCGTGACTTCCGCTACTTTCTCCAACACATCCGTGCTAGCCAAGGCCTCTCCTACGCTTTCCTATCTCCATAATATTTAGGCCTTAACGGTTGAAACAGTGCGCCGACGGCGAGCCCTTTCACAGGAGGGTTCTCGCCGCCGTTTGTCGAACGCCGCCAATTCTTCGGGGCAGCGCACAACGCCTAGCCGTCGCATAAGTTTTCTGAAGATGAACTGAACGGAAACTAAGCCAACGGCAGCGCGCGCAATACCCTTTCCTGCCCTTTCTTTCCCCGGCGGAAGCGAAACGGCTCTGACTGGTTGCGCGCGTGGTGTGAGCGCGCGCCTATGCAGCTGGAATCCTTACTAATGCCTCCCGCTGCAGTGCCGACTGAGCTGTCAACTCATCAAACCGCCCTTTACCGCAGCTTCTCTGCTTCGGGAGCAATTGGGTTTTTGCGTGACTACATCGCCACCAAAACTTGTGAGCCAATATCTTGAAAAATCGCACCACACCATGATTGCCACAGCGCCTGCGCTTATTGTATGTATATTTTGTTGCGATCGAAACTAATGGAAACGTTCTTTCGAAGTCCGAAGTCTGGATAATCAGCCCTCGCCTACACCAACAAGCATAACTATATTTGTAATAACGATTTTTCAATTAGACTTCGCACACCTAAGTTTTATATAGTTGGCTATGCAACAAGCTACCAAAATAACATAGTAGGACAGCTATTGATATGACTTTTGATATGATATGGCATGGTTGTGCAGGTGTTAAGGCGCATTCACACCGAAGGCGGGGCATGCAAAGCGGGCAGGCGGAAAGCGGAAAGCGGTCTTGTAGACAGACGAAAAGACGCGGGCAACGAACGCGAGCGCAAGCGTTGATGTGGATATCTTGTGCACTGTTGTTACTCCAAAGGAGAAATGGCTGTTGTGGCAGGTGTACATTCATAATGAAACGTATTTTTTTTATATATCTAAAAGGACATACAGTTCAGTAGCTTATTGTTTCAAGCTCAGTTTACAACACGCTGTTTTAGGCCGGCCTTGGACGGTTGAAGACAGAATGGTCCAGCAGCAGTGTGCCGCAGCCGATGAGCAAGCGTCGGCGCGCGTGTGAGCTTGTGTCCTGTGGTTGTGCGGCCTTTACCTCCAACCGATGCGAAGAGATGCGTTCGCTTGTCGGCGCGCGCCGACGCGTGCCGACGCATGCCAATGGTTGGGCTTTGAGGCACCCGTTCGTGCGTTGAGCGTCGACGTAACCGAGTGAACAAGAGAGCGAAGGATGAGAGAGCGCAGCGGAAATGAAAGCCGGCGATAACGAAGAGAGCGCAAGGAAGAAAGCGGAGGAGGAGGGTATGGCGAAAGCGTGAGAAGAAAAGCGTAGTGCCGCTCAAGACGGGCTCTGCGGCGAAGACCGCTACGAGATGGCACCAGACCAGCCCGCCGTCATTTTTTTACCGATGACATGCGGCAAGCGCGTCCACCTCTACCATATATGGAAACAAAGCACTGCGTGAGGGGAGGTCTGTCTGCGGCGGCTGCTGTGAATCGCGCCCACGCGTCACCCACGCGCTGCATCTCGCGATCTCCCGATTAGCGAGGTAGCCGCGCTGTCCCTCGCTCCGTTTGCAATGTGCCGCATGACACAGATTGTCCGTGCCATATACCCTTCGCATTACAGAATATATCGCGAAATGAGAACACGTTTGAAGCTGCGCTTAAATTTCGCATTAAGCCTGTTTCACATGCAAGCGATGGCGCGGCGGTGGTCGCGGCGGCTGAGAGGCACCGTGGTGCGCAGACGCAGCTTCGTTTCACATGCTTCGTTTTAGCGCGACGCGTGCCGCTGTGATGCAAAGTGCTGCTCGCGGAGAGCTTCCGTGAGCAGCGGGTTTCAGCGGCCTTCAAGAGCTGCGCCTTGGCCTACATTTCCATGTTTTGGCGCGCTTCAGCTCCGGGTTTCATCGGTGTATTAACGCGATATAATAAAGGGCCCCGTGTCGCAGAAAACACGGTGTCGGCGTCCCGCGCCCAGAGTCGGACGTCGTCCTGGAATAAATAATCTTGAACCACGTATACCCAGGCCCTCTGCATGGCGCAAGGAAGTTACTAAACTAACTTAATTTCTCAAGCTAAAATACATAGAAAGATCGTAAAGTACGACTTACAATCTATACAGACATGATAGCGTTGGATTGTAAATTGAATATACGAGAAAACATAATTCTGTTACGTGAAAACTAAAGCCCCCTTTCCAGCGTTTCTGCCAGTCATAGACCGGCCACGGCGTCCGCCATATGCGCGCGCAGGCGCGCGAATATCTTGGAGGCCACGAAGCGGCGTGCCTGGTTCCTTGCAACACCTCCACATGGCGCTCGCCTCCACCTCATTGCGGTACACGCATGAGGCCGCGTTTCTACCAGAAAGCCCGCCTTCGTGCGTAGCGTTCGCCGCCAGCGTTTCCCGGTAAACGTTACGGTTACATACGCTGCAGTTGCCGGGAAGCGTGAGGAGCAGTCAGGGATCTTTGAATGCAATGGCGTTCCACTCTTAACGTCGAAGCTTAAACGTCATCCAAGTTTTTAGGTTGGTGCTGCACTTTTGCGCTTGTAAGCCTTGCAAAAAATAAGAATACTGTGTGTCGAACTGCTAATACTTTTTTATTCATTTTACGTTCTTTTAGCACTTTATAGGCGACAGCTTAAAAGTCTTGTTAAGCACACGCACACAGAATTAACCATATAGAAGCAAAGGAATGGGTTGGCTCGTATTTCCGCGATTTGGGTTTGAAGCGTGTGCACGTCTGCCAAGGGCTCTTGTTTTCGAATGCCGCAAGGCGTTCGGCCGCCGTCTCGGCCACCCGGATACAACAGGCCTATATGGACGATTTTCAAAGAAGCTCGCGTCCCTTTTCGCCTCTAGGCATTCGAGCAGAAAGACGGCGGCCCTTGTAGAGCTCGGGGTACATGACCTTTCAACTGAAGAAACAAGACCAAACAAAACTACGAACACGCTATAGCTCGGAGTTGTGTGTGAACAAGGAAAAAAAAAACACCTACTAGCTTGCGCTGCGAACGAAAGTATGGAGTGCCGTTTCATCCCGTCTTTTCGGACCCATATGGGGTGAACATAGGGCGGGGCAACAAAAAAGAAAACAGCAAGAGCGGACAAATTGGCTCCATTGAATGGAACTCGAAAACGACACATGGAAACAAGCGGCATTTCTGAGACACCAATAGACATGGTGCATTCAAGTGACGCCGACTTTTACTTTATAGAAGTATCCGTCACTTGCGACGATTACATTCAGCTTCAGTCCACAATTTCTTCCCAAAGAATCCTCCTCTTATCTTTATTGCGAAAAGCCTTCATTTTAGCATCCCAAACAAGTGGACCCTGTGCAACTTGAGCGGTGAACAGCTCGTTGAAGACAGCGCAAGACATTTCAAACTGACGCTCAGTTACCCCATATAATATACCTACCCTTGCTTCAGACGTTAACTAGGGCTTTCTGTTATGGTCTTTTATTCCTGTAGTACTTCAGATAGCCGAGTTTGCACATCCCCGTCACTGATGGTCCTAATCACGCCACGTGCGCTTGCAACACGCGCCTTTACCTAATGGACGCTTAGGCGCCGCTCAACCCGTCATATACGGATCTCGCGAGGGTCTCGGCTGGAGCGCGTAACGTCGCAACACTCCTTTAGTTCACGTTTTCCAGTGCCTCTCAAAGACGCGTACTAGCAGCTGCTACGACGTTAATGCGCTTCTTCTAAGTCCCCAGGAAAAGGAATCTTGCCTTTGCGCCCGTATTCGCCGCACGACGCGAGCTCCGTCCGCGCGATTCGTTACATACTTTCTCGACGGCCATTTACTCGCAGATTCGCTAGCACGGCGTTCCACGGTCTACGACCCATCCGCGAGAAACTACTTGCGGTCCAGCTTTCAGGATCCGCCGAGACGCATTTGCATTTACGCGGGCTCATTGCCAAATTTCGCGGCAAACGTGCAGGCGCTCCTCGTGCAAGCGCGACTTTGTTTACTGCTACTGCTGCTACAACTGTACGGTCACTATCGCTGCGTTGCTGCTACAATTCCTCATCTCCCTCTTCGTACTGTTAACTACTGTAACCACTAGAACTAGTGCGTAGCAGTAGTAGCAGCAGCAGCGTCTTTCTTTCTTAAAGGGGGAGGGGGAGGGGGCACATGCCGCTACAATTCCTGCTACTTTCAGCAGTGGTTGTACTACAATATGAAGAATCACTATTGGTGGCAGTGAAATTAATAAATGATGGCAGCGCCAGTGATTTTAGAGAGTTTTGGTATTATTATTATTATTATTATTATTAGTAGTAGTAGTAGTAGTAGTAGTAGTAGTAGTAGTAGTAGTAGTAGTAGTAGTAGTAGTAGTAGTAGTAGTAGCAGTAGTAGTAGTAGTAGTAGTATAATATCAGAAGTCGCGTTCCATACTTCTGCCGTTCTTACTCGAACTACGACCACTTAAATTGCTGCTACACTAAAGGTACTAGTGACACTACCGGGTGTCCGAAAAGTAACTGTGCACTGGAAATGGTGGTTTAAAATTTGAAATTTAGCTTACGGCAGTGCAGTGGTCACTGTGGGAGGTGCTGAAAATGTACACCACTGCCTTCAAGACATGTCTGCATACGACACCGCATATTGTTAAACACTCAGTGTACATTCGCTGGAGTTATCAGTGCAGTGTGCTGGATAATGACTGCAGCTCCTGCAAACAATTGTTCTTCTACGCTTGTCCTTTCAATGCACCTCCCAGTAGCTATCAAGCGAACTACAACTTCGCCGCTATCATATTGCGCGTGAAACTGCGATGTCATTCACCATTATTATCACAATTTTGTTTATTATCTCGCTGCACAGTTACTTTTCGGACGCCAGTATATTGGAAATCTAAAATAACAGCCATGCCGCACCAACAAGAAAAGTATCCAATACTAGACACCCCTGCTATACGAAGCCACGTGGCTAGTCAACACCGATACTTAAATATCAGAGAATAATACTGTTTCGAGCCAACAGCCTACGCACGCGTTATGCGCAAAGGCAAGTGGCACAGACTGCACAGACCAAAGCTAACGATATTTAACGAGGGTAAACTTATCCAACCACTACACGCCAGCGTTACAGGCACTTATTTAAACGCCGTAGTTGCGAAGCACCAGGCCGGGAGCGCGCTTGTACCTATATTACCGGAGGTACCCGGCGGCGGCATTCGTCTGCCTTCCACAGCAGCGGTGGATGCCAGACTATTTCACCAAAGCTGTGGTGAGGGGTCAAGGGGCGCCCAGAGACCCTCGCAAATCTCTATAGGACCCCCTTTCGAGATGAAAATCGGTATGCACAAACGAGCACCGCGTCGTGGTACATCTCTACCCATCAGAAAAAAATGGGTAGGTTTCTGATGGCACTAGGATTCGAACCCAGTATCTCCGCCGCATACGAGGCGGACCCTTTACTATATATTTATTTATTTATTTACTTATTTACTTATTTAGAATGCTGACAGTCTCATTTCAAGACCATAGCAAGCGAGCATATGGTTGAGTGACGTATGATTTATACGATGAAGGAAAGGGGCATGGGGGTATGAAAACGTATGTATAAAATATTAGAATATGTGCAGGTTTAAAAAGCCGTTTAAATGTACACATTTACAACAGTAATTGTACTCACTTGCTATAAAGGAAAGATACAAAGTAGCATGCTCAGTTCACTTCTTAAATTTTGATGCACAATTTAACAATTTTACAAAGAAAGAAAGGAGAAGAAAAGCTACTCAACATTAACACAATCACTTTATGTATAGATAATATAGGTGAAAATTGAGATGGAATATGGATGAGAAACTAACTTGTTCTAATCATTTACTACGTCATCTAATAATTTAATAAAAGCAGATTGCGATGCTGTATTAGTTACTAGGTCAGCTAAATTGCTCCACTCGCGAACACGGGAGAAGAAACAAAATTGAAAGGAATCGTAACTGCAACGGAACAAATTTAATGTATATGGATGGCTATGACGAGCTACGCCGGATCTCGAAAAGGAAACGTTTGCTTCGACATCTATATTTAGTCTCTTCTGTAGTATTTGATGTAGGAATTTTAGGCGAGCTCTTCTTGCTCGGAACACAAATGTAGCAAGTCCTGACGGCGTTAGGAGATGACTAGGTGAATGACTGCGCTTATTTTTTTCTGCAAATGAACGGCATGGCCTTTCTCTGGTTGTTTTCTAGTTTAGTTATGTTAGATTTAGCGTAAGAAAACGATAAAACATTAGTACGCTAAAGAACAGGTAGCGTAGGTAGCGAACAGGTAGAATGTAGCGTAAACTAAAAGTTTGATGTTAGTGGGTGCCAGTCGGAGACAACGTTTAAGAAAGAACAGTTGTCGTAAAGCGCAGGAAGTTACATCATTAATATGTAGTGTCCAGTTAAGGTCAGACATTATTGCTAAACCAAGATGTTTGTGCTGTTGAACTCTAGATATAAGAGCGGGGAATGGGGGAAGGGGGGGACGTTAAACATGCAATGAAAATATGAAGGGTACTTTTTTTGTTGTTACTGTCAAACAAACCGTCTTGTTTGTGTAAACGCCACATCTGGCACTTATGACACCACTCGTCACCATTTCATTGTCATGACCGGGAAAACGTGTCGCAAACTCTGCGAAAAAATGCTCCCAACGGTTGAAATATATCTTCGCCTCTAAATTGAATGTTAAAAACTTATAGTAGTGTGGGCAGATTGACCGCTTATTTCATACAGTGTCGCTATGTATCTGCTGTTAACTTACATGTAAAAGTCGCAAGAACAATTATTCTTCCCATTTTGTCTGTGTGTGTGTGTGTCTATTTTCTTTTTATTAGCTACTCAAGCGCATGGTTCTATTTTATTTGAGAACCTGAAAACATTTTAGTGTTGTGGTATTTAGAGTCGCAAGAAAAAGAAGTACTGTCGCAGTGACCGGATATAAACCGGCCATTAAATGATTTTCTTTCTGTCCTGTTTTCGTCTGAACAAAAGGATTAATCGCGCTAGTGTAATAAAATATCTTGTGCATATCTCACAAGGTGCATTGTGCGTCATTCTTATGGCACCGCGAGAGCGCACTTAACGGCTTATCCCGTCAGCCGAAACAATATTTTATTCGCCTCCGGAAGGAAACCAACGTTAATACCCCCCGGTATGTGTCTCCATAAACCACGAAGGATATTCACCGGTGGTCGTTAAGGAGCAGCTGAGCTCTTATTCTTAGTGGCTACTTTCTGCTTGGTGTTTCCCTTGCATCTTTGATTTTGGAGTTCGCGGTGACGCATTTAAAACACTAACTGATAATAAAAGTCTTCTTTCTTTGTGACATAATATTGCTACGCGCTACATGCATGGTGCACTAAGCCAGCTGTAATTTTATACCGTGGCACAGCTTAAGAACCGGGTGCGTAACGCTGAAAATCTTAAATGGCTTTACAGAAGTTGTTGGCAACGTAAAGTTTTTTTTTTTCGCACCGAAGGAAAAAAAGTGATTATAGTAGCCTAAATATACCTATACAAGATGGTAGCTGACGTGGCAAACCAAGTGAAAATAGAAACGGGGGGGGGGGGGGGGGGTGACAGACGCACAATGTAGCTAGGGAGAAATGTGTTGCAATTCGGAATTATAAAACAGATCAGAGACGTTTTCCCTTGACGAATGCCTTCGTCACTGTGTGAAATTATATGAGCAAACATGACAAGTAGATCCGTAAATTAGAAAAAAAAAAGATAAGAGAAGAAAAAAATTCATCAGCCCTTCCATTTTGGAAAGAAGGACGAGCAGCGAAGCTGCGGTGTGTTTTACCTCAATCGACGCATTTATGTTTATATAAGTATTATTATTATGAATAAAAATTATGGGGTTTTACATGCCAAAACCACTTTCTGATTATGAGGCACGCCGTAGTGGAGGACTCCGGAAATTTCGACCACCTGGGGTTCTTTAACGTGCACCTAAATCTAAGTACACGGGTGTTTTCGCATTTCGCCCCCATCGAAATGCGGCCGCCGTGGCCGGGATTCGATCCCGCAACCTCGTACTCAGCAGCCTAACACCATAGCCACTGAGCAACCATGGCGGGTGTGTTGTTATTATTATTATTATTTCGTATCTACACTCTTCACTTCACAATCGCTTTTTAATTCATTGCTTTTTCTTAAATTATTCCACTGCAGTGTTGTTTTTTGTATTTTAATGTATGCGTGCGCCAGCACTCAGACCTTAGGCTTGTTGCTGGGCACGTTAAATAAACGTGATTGATTGATTGATTGATTGATTGATTGATTGATTGACTGATTGACTGATTGATTGATTGATTGATTGATTGATTGATTGATTGATTGATTGATTGATTGATTGATTGATTGATTGATTGATTGATTGACGACAACGAATGCATCTTCTGACTGTGGAGTGATTTTGTTTGTAATTTGTGATAGAGCATATTTCCTAGCTAATTAGCCGAATGAGACGTGGAAGGACTAGAGTTTAATTATAGCGGACAAACATTGGGCTGTTTGTTTCCCTCCCGTAGAAGCCGATGTATCGACAGCAGACGGGAATTCCACATTATTTACAACTTCACTGTGAACTACATAATTATGAAAAGTAGATGAAACTTGGCGTAATGTGAGGGTCGTCTTAGCGGCTAATTGTCATATAATTTGATTCCTGATAGTTTGGATAAAACAAGAGTTACAGCCGTTTTCTGTAACCATACTCCCTCCCTAGAAGGCCATGTATTGACAGCAGACGGGAATTCTGTAACGTTTACAATTACACTGTGAACTAATTATGACAAGTAACTGAAACTCCCCGTAATGATATAGTCGTCTTAGCGGCCAATTTCAGTATGATCTTATACAAGATACCTACATTATATTGATAGCTACAGAGCATCCGGGAGATACTGGAGACCAAAGTTTTTTTCGTGTCGACGCGACGCGTAGACGGACGGACATCGACCATCGTCGGAGGGTAGCTATAATATAGCTTCGCTGTAAAAAGCTGAATTCAAGATTCTTACGTCAGGCTCCGCCACATTGACTCCGTACTTGCAGAGGTGCACGCTTCACAGGCAGCAGTTCTCAGACCGCACGCTGCATTATTGCGATAGCAATTATAGGACACTCCAGGCGCATTTCTGCCGTCGCCGTCGTCTTCGCCGTGATGTTCCCTATAAAGTACAAGGGCAATAACACCGTCGCCGCGCGTCGTATGCTGCATGTGCGAGTGAACTGCGCAACTGCGCAACTGTGCCTTTCGCAACAGGCCGCAAGGGGAACTGACCGATTGCGGCTCAATCTCGCGCGCCATATATGGAGGAAAGCGGGGAGGCAGCGCAAGAGAGAGGGGCGGGCGACGTTGACTCCGCCAACAAGTGGACATCTTGCACGGCTGCGCGCGGTCGCGCCCGCCGTATGTTGAAAGGGATCTGCAGACGGCTTATACCTTTGTGCGCGCTGTGTTCTGGCCGTTCTTGCGTTGAAGCGATAGACCGCACGAAGTCACTTCGCTCGCTGCTGCTGCCGCGCTTGCTCACACCAGCGTTCTGACGGCGAGTGTCCGCGCTCATCGAGTGTGATGTGTTCATGTTTTCTTGCACGCGCTGATACCATGCTTGTTAATTCAATTAGCAAGCGAATGTTCCAAAGTTTATACGGCCGATAAATCTACTATCCTTACTTCGTATAGCTGTCTACTAATTTGCTATCGCAGTCAATGCTTCGCCTTGCGGGCGAAACTGCAACTTTCTTCTTCATATTTCTTTATTGCGATAGCAACGATACGGACGTTGAGGCGCGTTGCTGTCATCGTGTTTTCCCGGTATTGGCGACGCATGCGCGGCCGGCGCGCCAAATGTCCAAAGGTCACGTGACCTGTTGCGTGTACGAGTCACCATTGTCGGCTGCCTTGCTAAGGTCTCAGAGACGCGTGCGACGCGGAGTTCGTTTGGCAGCAAAACGAAGCCAAGTGACCACACTGCCACGTTCTGCTCAAAAGGATCCTCACTGTAGCAAGGGACAACCGCTTGTCCAGTCTCGGTACCTGTACCGGCGTGACTGAGCTTCAGTACTATGCGAAAGGACGGCTGACCGCATTGTAACTGTTTAATTTTTAGCTTCACACTTGAACAGATACCAGTAGAGACGAGAGAGAGAGGAATAAATAAGCATGAATGAGAGAAGGGGTTTTAACTGTGGAGTCCCTCAACTGCAATGTATAGGTTATGAGGAGCTCTGTAGTCTCGAGCTCCAGTCTAACTTTGCCCACCTGAGGTTCCTTGAAGTGCACGTATATCGAAGTACACGAGCGTTTCTCTATTTCGCCTTCGTATAGATGCGACCGCCAGAGCCGGTAATCGAACACGCGACCTCTATCGTGCTCAACAGCCGAATGCCATAGCTACTGAGCCGCCCATTGCGGGCCACAGAAAGAGTAAAAACGTATAAGTGCGTAAATATATGACGAGTAAAATGCTGGCCAAGCAGGAAAAATGCGAACGAACAAGCTGTTGAGAGGAGCGCGAAACATGAATCAGAAGATGAGGAGGGGTAAAACGAAACTTTAATAAGAAAAGAGCGGGAGCAGCTCGCAGGGTCTAAGGTTACCAAAGCGCAATGAAAAGGCGTAGCTCTCCTGAAGAAGAGAAGCAAACAAGACGACAACACGCTTGCAACAAACTGAAAATACACACGGGCATAATTCATTTGCACTGCACGTCGCGGCATTCAAGCGCACACGACTTCGACGAATGGCACCAGCAGCACAGTTCCCCTTTCCAGGCTACCACCGTCTCCGTGCTGGGGAGACGACTCGCCTTTGAGTGCCCGTGATCATCTTGCTTCGCCGTGGGCGAGAAAGAGCGATCTTTGCATCTCAACAAGGCTCGCACAATGGCATAAATGGCGCTCAGACCCACGACACTATTGCCATTGTTGGCCGCAAAGCGTCGCTTTTTCGGCGTGCACGAAGGGTGCCTCGATGTCCTCCTCACCTGCCGCTCTGCAAGGGGGAGGCGGTACTCACTGAGGCACGCACCCTAGTGCAAGATGGAGTGTGCATGCCGAGAGACAATGGCGACTGTCTCCATTGCATCTCGATAGCGCGTTTCGGGTCTTGCACAGATGCACTCCTCGTAACCTTGCTGCCACTATTTCGGTATTCATTTTTCCTTTATGCCTCCCCTGTTCTCCATTACAGGGACCTTTCATCACCATGACCGCTACCGTCGTTCTCGTCACCATTATATCTCCTCCTCATTTTTTTTTCTTCCTACAGGTGTACTCCTTCGCAATCGAATTCTGCCCAGTCAGATGGACAATCACATGGGCAATGGTACGTAGGAGCCAAAGCTCCTACGTACCATTGTCCACCTGATTCTCCATCTGAATACCGTTGTCTGTTACGACCATTGTTACCAAACGCACACTAAATAGTTTATCGTAGGATCATAGGTCAGCCGCCCTATTCGCTAGAAGCGCTAAAGTACCAGGACGAACGGAAGTTCACACAGAAAACGGGCCTGTGCTGACTAACAAATGGTTTTTGTTAGTGCATTTGCCTGACATTTTATGTGCGGATACAGCTATCACAGGGAAACGAGAAAAACACAAGAATCGCAAAGAGTTTTTTTAATAAGAATGCCTCCCAACGAATAGTACTTGGAAGCCTCATGGTAGTATGTAAGAGAGCACAGACAGGTCACAGATATCCAGCTGTTCTCTTGTCTAGTAAATAGGTCGCCGCGCTTATTTCCTTTAGTAAGAATGTTGCAGCTGTAAAGTTCTCGTTATGCTAGCACCTGGCCCCTAACTGTTTTTAGTCTTGAGTACTTTGCTTACCCACAGGAGGGTAAAAGGGGCTGTATTGTTTCATCTCAGAACAACTGTAAAAAATTTAGCAGTGCTTATGAGGACCATGCTGTAAAGAGATAATAAGTAGACTGAATTTATACCCGAAATAATACCCTTGCTTCATCACCATCTTTGGCTAACACAAAGTGCTATAATTACCGTTATTTTTTACATTTGATGTACTAAAGCAGAATGACAGCTATCAGTTACATTCACAACACCATGTACTACATCAAGTTTGGGAAAAACACATTAATAGCTATTGCTGATGAGATGAGTACATAGTACAATTTATTTGCACCCTGTGATTACAACCCCACATGAATCCATAAGCCTGCTGATTTATGTGTAACACAAAAGTACTAGCTAAACCACCTAGATGCACATAATGGCAACTTGTCGGCTCTGACTTCAAGTCAAACAAGAAAGCTTGTGGCAACTGACAGGAACACAATGTGAATAAAATTAATCTATGTCAACGAATTTGAATGCAACATCCCAGCTGATGCCATTTAAGTAGATGTGATCATCACCGTCAGCCTCTTTCATGTCCACTGCAGGACTAATGCCATGGTCAGTGATTTCCACTTACCTTGATCTCTTATTCGATATAGATCCTGATACAAATCTCTGTATCATCTGAATATAGCAAGGAACTGTACACGCTGGGCCATGACATCACAAGAGGATTCAGCAGTGCATATAGTATAAGAGTGCCGTGTTCATGCCTTCATGGAAGCATGCTTGAAAATGCAAATGCTGGCCCACAAATCTCGCATTAAAGTTTTAGGAGCAAGCATTTGCTTGGGGGCAACTCCAATTTCCCAATTCAAATACATGTAAAACATATAATTACTTTTATGAGACGATTCTTGGACCGATCTTAATGAAATTTATTGCATTTGAGAGACAAAATTCAATTCTAGTGACTCCATCAAGCAGAATTTTGAATTAAGGCATGGTATCTTTTACAAATATTGCTGAAGACTGGTATGTAAAAAAAATTGAGGCACAAAATGAGAGCAGCATTCCGGGCAAGTTGGTAATCCATTGCTTAAATGATATTGCACGACAAAAAAACGACACAGACGTGAGAGAAGACGCCACACCAAGCGCAGACTTTCAACTAAGTTTATTGTGCCACTGCATCGATGCAGGCAGCGCATGCGCGGTCTACGCTGCCTGCCATGTATAAAATCGATGCAGTAGCACAATAAACTTAGTTGAAAGTTTGCGCTTGGTGTGTCGTCTTCCCTCACGTCCGTGTCATTTTTTTGTCGTGCAATATCATTTAAGCAATGAGGCACAAAGTTAACAAATCTGTAACCTCACTCCAAGAAACAGACATCACAATTCCGTAAACTGCATCTGTTAGAGCATCTAAAGCGGGTAAACCTGATGTATGAATTTACAGCTTACGTAAAATTGTTACAATGTTTCCAGGGTTTACAAAAGTCTTATCACAACAAGCTTAAAGTGTGAATGAAGATGGGATGCAAGAAAGACAGACGTGCGCTTGCAAGGAACTTAAAGCACTTGTTTCTGTTTCTTGTCGTCCCATCTTGATTCACTTATTGTTAGACTATGGAATACCAACTAGCCCAAACTGTCACCCTGCTAACTTACTCACAAATTAGTGGTATTATTCCAGAGTGATGTATAAGACACCAATTTTGACTGCTTTAGTTGTGTGAGATTCCCCATTTCAACAGGTACAGTTAACAAAATTGTGGTGTTTTTTTTAATGCTGAGTTGGAGTCGAAAAACTTGGTACTACTCGAGTGTCTTTCTTTTCTTTTTCAATTTCCAGCAATTTTTTGTAAAAAAAATGACAGCTTAATAAAAACTCCACTTCCTACAGTTTCTAGACATTCAATATTCTTTTTTTTTTTTTATGGCAACATACCTTACCAAAATTGTTGTAGTGGTTACTGAGAGAAACGATTTCTCCATTCCAATGTAGTATTTACATAGGAGTTCCCGAACTAAAGCTTCCTCCTCTTAAGTGTGCCAGCCTTGTTTTTCTGGGGGTGCTGGCCTTGCTACGGGCGCAATTCAAATGCCGATTCAGTAGGAAATGGAACAAAGACGTGATTCGCTTGCCACTTGCCTGTGAATCGCTCTCGTGAGGTTGCCAAAAGGTGTGTGTTTATAATGTGAAGACTTCACTATACTGTTGGTGCATAGGAAGGTTACTATATTTCAGTAAACAGAAACAAAAGCATTTTAGGGGAAGGAAAACTATTAAGAAATTTTGTTAAATGAAAGTTCGACATTTTAGGCACTGCATCAACAGATGTTCAGTTGACGCTCACATGCATGTGCCAGTATAGTTAAAAGAAATCCTTCAAGCATATAATTTCTTTATTAATATTGCTAGACATTGCAACCAACATAAATATATATGTTCATGGTCAAACAAAGACTAAAATAAATGATGAATACAGTAATGAGCATGAATGATTAGTGGTGCTTGTTCACAAACACATTCGAAATAAGGAGGGTGAGGTGGATGGCTACAGTTGTGGACTGACATCATTTTCGGTTTGTGCTTTCGAGACAGTGTTACGGAAAACAAATGTGATGTTGTCCTCTGCAGCAACCAGGTGAGGGTCCTGTAACAAGAAAAAAAAAGTTGAATGAATTTGATAATCTACTCAAGTTCGTTAAACACTGCAAATTTGGGAGCTTTTATAACAGTGTGCAAAATAGGCAGCCAACTTCCAACTCGAAACATTCTATGGGCTTCTCGCAGATCAAGAAAACATTCTGCATCCACTGTCATAGTCTCGAATGACGCTGTTTATATATTGATACAGTAATTTTTTCAGAACCACATTTTCATTCAATCATCATCATCATCATCATCACCATCATCATCATCCCATTTTATGTTCACAGCAGGACAAAGGCCTCTCCTTGCAATCTCCCATTACCCCTGTCCTGCGCCAACCAATTCCAACTAGCACCCGCGAATTTCCTAATTTCATCGCCCCACCTAGTCTTCTGCCATCCTCGACTGCGCTTCCCTTTTCTTGGCACTCATTCTGTAACCCTGATCAGTGTCATCAGTATTAATGATTCAGCCATTTTGCTGCACGAAAAGTATTCAAAACTTGCTAAATTTCCCCACAGTCATCAGTCATCCTGAATCACTAATGCCTGTGAGGGCAACTTAAAGGGGCCTTGATACACTTTTAGAACATAACCAGAAAACGTTGCTGATCCGTAGAGGAGGCTCCTATGAACATGTGAGCTAAACATTATTGCACTGCTTGCAGCAGGGAAATTACAATATTGTGTCGTAACAGTGAAAAATTGCTTGCTCTCTCCTTCACAATGTCATCATGCAGCTATATCGCAAACAGCCAAGCCCACCAAGAGATATTGGCTGATTTCGTGATCACAAGAACATTCTCAGAAATACTATATAATTGCAAATGTTGAGCTAAATAAATTAAAAGTATGTTTAGAACGACAGAAAGCTGAGCTAGTGGGTAAGCATTCATTATGCAAAAAAGAGGTGAGGCGTGCAGACAGGACACAAGAGTAGAAAAGTGAACAACACGAACGCGTTCGTGTTGTCCACTTCTCTACTCTTGTGTCCTGTCTGCCTGCCTCACCTCTTTTTTGCATAATGAAAAGTATGCATGTCTGCAATCTCAAAAAGACAAAAAAGAAAACTTCCATCTTTGTGCTTGCAGCCTACACACATAGCTCCAGATGACATAGCTCCAGATGCCCGAGTGCACCTCTTGTGCTGATACAGCACTGCGCACGCCTGAACGGGAAGGGCCTTGCCCCCTTGCCACCCCTCCTGTGTAGCTTCCAGCGTGCCAGTACAGATTAAAGGACAGAGAAAGCTGCGCATCAGTGCAATAACCTGCAACTCCACTTATACTTCAAGGATTCGAAAAAATTTTACAGCAGGAGATTTGTGAGGCAACGTCCTCTAATACTAGTGAGGACATTTTGTGATTTGTTAGAAAAGTGCTTCAGGACCCTTTTGAGGTGTACAGTAGTTTCACACTTCTTTTATTACATTGGTATAGTGCTTATCAGGGCCATTTCATTTTCTGCAATGGCTGAATTGATGATAAGTGGCTGTATGACAGTAAAGATACACCATCCCTGGTGTTGTGAGCATTCTCCCACCACCTCTTGCATCTGGAAAAATAGTCATACACCTAACGTAGGTTGCACAATTGCCTAAGCTTCGTGTATGTTTACAGCAATACTGAAGCTTTCAGCTCATTGCTTCCGCATGCCATTTGCCTGTGGAATAACATTCCCGTTAACATAGCTATAGAAACTAACCAATAAAAATTCTGGAAGTCAATCAACATGCATATTCTCAGTACTAAAGCCATGTTATCATTTCTAGTTTTATTTTTCATTGTATTAAATTGTGCGTTTCTCAGCTCACTTCTCAAATATTGTATGATCTTTGTCAATTTTCTTCCTTCTTATAGATTACTGAATTGTGATTCTGTGTTATTTTCTCTTTTAACTGGCTGGTTGCTTGTTCCTAATATGTTTATATCATTTTTTATATTGTACTCTTTGAGGGTGTTGCTTTGAATATGTTTACAAGTGTTAAATTTTTGCTATAAATGAACCTCATTATGATGAAGTCGCATGACACATGACATGAAAACACCTTTATTATAGCCAATATTCATTATAAGCCTATAACCTACTGGTATTGGCGAGAAACCTGTAATTTACTTTGTTATATCCGATAATTAGCTATATCCGTGGTTGCTATATCCTGTTTTGACTGTATCTATATATTTGCATTTATAGTTTACTACATACTTTTAATCGTGTAGTTCATGTAATTTATTTAAAACCCATCTCACTCAATGCCCCATGACCGAGCCATGTAAGGTATCTTTGATTAGATTAACAATTAAAGAACTGTGCTGGTGCTACACTCAAGCACTCTATGAGATATGGAAGATTAACAAGAACAGTGCGGGCTTATTGGTACATGACAACAAAGTAACAGCACTAAAACAACTCAAGGACAGAGGACGCAAGAGACACTGGCACTAAATTCCAACAAATGTTTACTGGAAAAGGGTTACCAAAAAAGAGCTTGTGTTCCTTCATGTTGATTTTAGAGAGTTTTTGAAGATCTGGTTGTGTGACACGCGCACTTCCAGTGAAATAATGCATATAATTCCCTGTCCTGTTTACAATACACAGTTGTTGAAAGTCCTCACCTGTGTGTATCGCTTCCTCCGTTCTTGTGTTATTATAACACTACTAATACTACATAGTACTTTGTTATTAACTAGAAAAGACACTGCCTACCAGTGGTGTCTAACGCATTCACCTGTAAAAAGTGCTCGCCAATTGGTGCAGGAATGTGTTCCCACCGGAGCAGATCACTCATGCCAAGCTTCTGCAATGGATTAAAATAAAGAGCAGGTGTAGCAGCCTGGCAACGGGTTTTGCAAGGAATATGGCTCATGCACTTTTAAGAAGTTCTGTGCACATAGGCTGCATAAAGATTCTCAAAGGTTGTGCAACACCTTTCAGTGGCGGCAAAGCAATCACAGTTCAATATTGTTAGAACTACAGCAATTCTGCATTAATAAAAAAAACTGTATTGTTTGCAAACATTGAATTAAGAGAGAGACAAGACGTTATTCCAGCACCAGAGCTCAAGTTCAACTGATCTCTTGTTTCTTTGGTTCCCAGCCAATTAAACTCCCACACCACTCATGGCATCGCCTGACCTCGTCTTCTTCTCTAGGGCAATCACATCAATGTTGCTGGCGCTACATAGCTCGCCCTCTAGAGAGCAACATGATCTACAAACAATATCAGCACGTCCATGAAACCCAGCGGACTGAAGGGGCATGAGCACTGACTGGAATGGAGACGTCCGGGGCTGAATTGAAAGATGCGACTGTGGGAGTCGCCTCACAGTAGGCTGGCTCCAGCCGGTCAAGTGCGATGGTGTCAGGTTTGCCATGAATGTCCATGATGCATGGGAACTCACGTCTCTCCAGCACAGGAAAGGGTCCGAGGTAGTGTGCATGGAGAGCAGGCCGAACAGGTCCATGGTGCACGAAGACGTAGGTTGCATTTGCAAAGTCAGTTGAAACGTAAGGTTTTCGTGATGAAACTGGACACGTCAGAGAGGGTTTTAGATCGTCGAAGAGGTCATGAAGAAGGTGCACATATTTGTGAGTAGACAGAGCAGCTGAAGGTGGTTGTGGTGAAAAGAAGTCGTTGGGCAGACGGAGCGGAGTATCGTAGACAAGCTCTGCGCTCGAGCACCCGATGTCCGAGTTCAAGGCGTACTGGATACCCAGAAGAAACAGTGGTAGACCTTGAACCCATTGCGATGGTGTGCCATGAGCAATCAGCGCTGACTTGAGATATTGATGAAAGTGTTCCCCGAAGCTATTGGTTTGGGAATGGTAGGCGGCCGTGTGCAGACGATTTGTGCCAAGCAAGCGCAGGAGCACTTGAAAGAAAGCGGACTCGAAGTGCAGTCCTCTGTCAGTAACAATTTTGGTAGGGCATCCGAAGCGGGCAACCCATGTTGTGACAAAAGCTGCCACGACCGCCACAGCAGAGCTCTTCCTGAAGTGGCGTTGCTTCTGGCCAACAGGTAAACCTATCGATAGAGGGGAGCAGGTAGCACAATCCCTGACACGGTGGTAGTGATACAACAATGTCAATGTGAACAACATCAAAACAATGATCAGGTTGGAGGAAATGGCGTGGTGGGGAAACAGGATACCTATGAACTTTTGCACATTGGCAAGGTGCACATGCACAAACCCAGTCGCGTACATCAGCGTTCATCCGGGGCCATACATAGTGCAATGAGATAAGGCGTTGTGTGGCACGAACACTGGGGTAAGAAAGTTGGTGCAGTGTGTAGAAAAGCTGCTTGCGTAACGTGCTGGGAACAGATGGTCTCAGTGTTCCTGTAGAAGTGTCGCAGACGAGTGTTACACCATCAAGCAGGATATCATCCAACCACAGTGCTGTTTTAGATGAGCACAGTTGAAGGATTTCAGGGTCATTAACTTGATGTACGGCGAGTGTCTGCACATCGAGTGGCGCAGGACATGCAGGTGGTGTCACGGCATGCACACGGCTCAGGGTGTCAGCAAGTATGTTTTGGTCGCTGCTGACGTGTCAGATCTTGGTGGAGAATTCCGATATAAACAAGAGATGGCGCATTTCTCGTGGTGTATGTGTCGACGATTCTCTGCAAAGCGCATACGTCAAGGGCTTGTGATCCGTGAAAATGGTAAAGGGTTGGCCCTCAACAATATGGCGAAAGTGATGAATAGTGAGGTAAATTCCAAGCAACTGTCAACCGAAACTGCTGTAGCGAGCTTGGGTTCGAGCGAGTTTCTTGGAGAAAAAGGTTAGGGGTTGCCATGAATTATCGATGTGCGGCTGGAGAACCGCTCCCACGGCTGTACTGGACGCGTCCGTCATGACGGCCAGTGATGCTGTGGGGTTAGGATGTGCAAGAAGAGCAGTGTTAGCGAGCATGCCCTTGATCTTGATGAAGGCGTCTTCTGCGGTGGCATCCCAGGGTAGCAAGGACGTCTTGTTCCTGTTGGTAAGGAGGTGATCCAGAGGCGCTACTATGGCAGCACAGTTCTTGATAAACTGGCAGTAAAAATTAACTGCAGAACTGCCGCAGCTTCGTGCGTGATCGTTGTGGGGCTGAGGAAGCTCTATACTGCTTCGATTTTTGGTGAAAGTGGGCATGTGCCAATGGCATCGAGGTGATGTCCTAGAAGCTCCCAAGTTGTCAACACCAAACTTGCTTTTGGAGACATTGACGACGATGCCATGTTAAGATAGTCGTTGGAGCAAAAGTCGTAAGTGGTGTAAATGCTCTTCGACAGATTTGCTCGCTACCAACAAGTCATCGACATAGCCGAAGACGAAGGGTAGCCCATGTGTTACTGTGTCAGTAAAATGTTGGAATAACTGGGCAGCGTTCCTGAGACCAAACAGCATTCGCAAAAATTCAAAGAGTATGACTGGTGTTGTAATGGCCGTCTTAGGTAAAGTAATGCCTCATTATAACGAAGTCAGCAAGATGGTGAAAAAATCCATTATAAGCAGTAATTTGATATAAGCGACCACCCAAGAAAAGCTAAAACAGTCAAGCTTTAATTGCACCACAACTGCAAGGAAGTCAAAATACAATGTATTCAGTGAAGGAAAACTTTATTCAGGTGCAAGAAAGGCAGTCAGCTTTGGCTGTTTCAAGTTCATACTCGGCGCAAGCAACCCCTGCTCTAATTTGACCAAGCATTGCATGAGGCCGTAGTTGCCGCCCATGCATTCAACCTTATTTAGCAGTAGGCGTAGGTGCTGCCGCGTCAGCACCATAGTTGGCACATCACGTGGCTCTTCATCTGCCAGATCTTCATCCTCATCGAGGCCAACAGGGTCAATTACCTCCGCATCCATCACTGGGACAATCACGGGAGCAGCAGCGTCAGCTAATGCGAATCTCTCAAAGTCGCCTTCTACCTCTTGGCCAGCAATTTTGTGAACAGCCTCGTATAGATTGCTGCAAGTGCAGTCATCGTCCGGCTGGTCATCGTCAGGGTCGCTGACGACAGCGCTGGAAAAGCCGGCATGCACAAAGCAGTTGGTGACCTTCGATGGTGCCAGTTCTTTCCATGAAAAGTTTAGCAGATGGCTCGCACAGCAAATCAAAGTTGTACCTCTTGCTGGCACACTGTGAGCCTGCGCTGCAAAAGAGCCTTGCGGTACAGCTTCCGAGTGGTCTCAATGATGTCCTGATCCATCAGTTGCTGTACTGCGGTTGTGTTTGCAGGCAAAAATTACCCATCAATCGCCTAGAGGTTGTTGATCTTCCCGTGGCTCGGACAATTGTCAATGTTGACAATGGCCCAGACCGTCACGTTCGTGCCATTAACAAATGTCTAGGAACAAAACTCAATCACACTGCAGTGAAGCTGCAGTGCAAGGCAAAATTCATGTACAAGCAGCACCCCATTCAGTACTTAATTTTTTCCATTTTCGAAGTTATAATGTAGTAGACACATGCCAAAATACAGTATCTGCTGAGTCACCGACAATTATTGTCTCTGGAAACAAGTGATTAATTCGCATGATGCCAAAGTAACACAATTCACTCATGCAAAGGTACCGACACGCATACACCAACTTTATGAACTACGTAACTGTATGCAGAGTGAAAGCACCTTTCCGATGATGCCGTGAGTTTTTGCACTCCCCAGCTGAGATGAACGCTTAGGGATTTTACTTGGCTCCTTTGCAGGGTCAGCTTGGGTATGACTGTCACGGAAATCATCATCAGTTTCCTCCATACTGTCGCACCTACAACCCAGCAACTTGTGAGTAGAACTCCTGGTCTCTTCATCAAGCGTGAACAGGTCCTGCAATGTTGTTCAGAGATGTGTAATGCCAGATGCAAAAGCCGATACACTGGTTACAGTGCAACAAGCATTTTATAGACAGAGGTTTTCTCTTTGCACCAGCTGATGTCACATTGAGCACAGGAAAAAAAAGAGGCACAGCACAGGAAAAGCTACAATGGCCACGTCTTTGTCATTTGAGCGGTCCTCTATGCAAAGAAATGCATCAAACAGTGATGCCAGTCACAGTACACTTTCTCCATTACACAAAGCTACAGCTAAACATTATAATCACTGCCAGCCCTGGTTCACATTCCAGAACAAGCAGAAGTGAAGTCAGTTATAGTTATTTAATGAGTGAAAGTTTCCTGTGCCTTTAGAGATCACATGTAAAACAATGTTTACTATAAAAAACTGCACTCTGCCTGACAGTGAATGAAATTATTAAGCACTTGACCATGATTGGCAGTCATCAGAGAAACAGACGATTCTCTGCATACTGTTTCTGATGATATCTCCTTACTGATTAACACTCTTTGGTGCTTTGCCTGTCTTTCAATATGCTCCTGCAATTCCTGTAGTTCCAGATGCTTTCTTTGGACACAAGTACTTGCCTTCAGGTCTTCGAGGGAGAACTTGGCTCTCTTGCCATCCTTCTTGTTATCCAGCACAGCTCCACTGAGTTCCTGTTTTGTCACTTGCCGCTGGAATATCTTCTCTTCAATGGTGCCCTGTCACAAATAGAAACATGAAGCAGTGACGGATTTTGGATTTTTTCCTTGCAGTAGGCTATACTTAAATGGAACTTGAAGGTGTGGAAAAAATGTGTTTCATTTATCCTAAGTTTTATTTAAACAAAGACAACCAGCACTTGTTTTATTGGATGTACAGTTGAACCCACTTATAACAATATTCAAGTGCCACGAAAATTCCATTGTTACAACCGATAATTGTTATAACCGGGTTGCATGAAAAAAATCAAAATACGGGGATGGCTGAGCTTATGTGAGAAAACCATAATGGCGAGGAGGCCAGTGCCCCTCCCCATCCTCCGTCCATTTCCTCCATCCGTCTGCCGATTGTGTTCACTCGTTTAAGTGCTTCCTGGGCCCTCCGATCGTGTGTAACAAGCCGCGGCTGTCGGCGTTAGAGAATGGCACTGCTATAACAACTGCAAAAAGGTGTCACGGGTAGCAAGCGATATGAGAGCACCGCCAAGGCATCGCGTTGGTGGCCTCGAAAGGGTCCTTTTAAAAATTGTGAGAAGGCTGCCGCGGCAGCCTGTCAGCTTGAGAAATCCAGGAGAAATGCTGAGGAGAGATCGCCACAAGCATCTCGCCACGTACTTCTCACTGGCTTGCACGGGAAAGGCCCATGTCCGTCAGCCTTGCACGCTATACGTGAAAGTTGCCGGTATCCTTCTCCAAGGTATCCAAGTGCTCCATGTAGGACAGCGGAAGGTTGCTCGCGAAAATGAAGCCCCGGAGGGACTGAATCATCTGCTGGGCCTCCTGTGAGGACAATGTTGAGGCAGCTTGCCCTACCGCATCATCGCTGCCATCATCGTCATCGCTATCTGGTGTAAGCACGTTCATGATGCTCGTCCGATCGGTTGGAAGCACTTAGTTTCCAAATCTATAGCCACGCCCTTTCTTTTCACCGGCAACGTCGTGCATTGCCGATGCTCAGCGGATGGATCAGCCATCTTCTGTTTCGGCAGCGAGTCAAGCGAAGCTGAGAAACCGCGTGGGCAGGAACGACTTCGACACAACGAACTATGACGAATGCGAGCGATTGAGCTGTTCGCAGAACTGCGCTGAATGAGGAAAGAATTGGTTCTTGAGGGAAGGAGGAAAGGCTAGCACTATGTTCTGCAACCCTTGCGGTAGCATGGCTCAGCGCCAGCAGGGAGGCGGAGGGGGCAGTACAGGATGAATGAGGAGCCAGCGAGCAACATGCGAGCAATCTGCTTGCGGTGCAGTTGGCAAGGTCCATTTCTGTTTTGGAAGGTGGGGCGGCGTAGAGCTATGGGCGCAGCCCATTCATGTTCGGAGGGTGGACGGGCGACGGGAGAGAGCTGCACGGAGATGGCTGGAAAATGAGTGCGCGGCGGCTGTTGGAGCAGCGGCCCATCATGCAGCAGCTCCAATTTCTCATCTTCTTTTTTCTTTTCAAGAATTTCACATTTCACTACCTTTTGGCTCGGACACTCAGCAGCCAGACTTCATCGTTATAACCGATAATGTTGCATCAGAGCATTGTAGTAAGCAGGTCATTTCACCATGGAAAACATGCAGAAGTTGACGGTGCAGCAGCTTCTCATTGTTATAACCGATATATTGTTAAAACTGGTATCGTTATAAGTGGGTTTGACTGTATGTCCAAGCATTTCAATATTATATGGTAAAAGAGAGAAGACTTTACTACACCCTACTTCAAATATTGTAGCTTCTTTTGCGCAAGGCTGTGTTCATGCACAGAAGGATTCCAAATGATTCTGCACTGTTCTTGCATTCTAAATAGTACTGAAGAATTTCAAATGCATCTCTTGCTTTCTGGTGCAGAACACTAACATGCACTAGAGCAGTATTATCTATGTCTTCGGCACAAACTTCACTAATATCTTCCACTGTCTCCTCAGAGTAGGTAACAAGGGCCTCACCTGGGCTCTCTTAATCCTGGCGGTGTGAACAAAGCAGTAGAGGCAACCTGACTGCAAGATCTTACATACCCCCATGGTGCTCTCTTCTTTCTCAGAAATTATTACTTGCCTAGCAAATCCCTATTGATGGGAACAAAGTTGCAACTTCAGCATCTTTAATTTGCATTAACTTTCCTGCAGTTGCATGATAGATTGAATTTTCTTCACTATTCATAGCATTGCCATTTTACACGTTCGTCAAACATTTCCTCTTACTTATACTGATGAGGTAGGTGGCAGTTTCGGCAAAAGTTCTGTTTAAATGGAGTTCACAAGAAAGGTGGCTTTCATTTAACCAAAGTTTGTTAACATTGTGCCTAAGGGCGGTCAACCAACATTGATACCATTGTTTCGTTTATCTGACATTTCCATTTAACCAAGTTTCATTTATCCGGAGTCCAGTGTACTTTTATTTATCTTATTATTATTACTTTATCTGTATTATTTTATTTATTTTTAAAGACCTGCTCTTGAGGTTACACATTTCGACACAGTGAAGCGAGTTCAGCAGACGCACTCCCTGGCAAGCACGTTCTGAAACGAGCGTCGCTAAACCTTTCCGTGTGACAGACTGTGAATGACACTAGTGAAGTGCACCCACTCAAACTGACACTAAATTTGTTTGCCTTACATGGTGTTAAGTACACACTATAGACAGCCATTTATAAGCTTACAAGGGTAGCTCACGGCTTTCAAAGGCAATGCTGTCAGTGACTAACCGTGGTCAGAAGTCTGTAGATGGAAACATGGCGAGATTGGCCATCCCTCCAGACACGTGCCATGGCCTGCAGATCATTTGCCGGATTCCAGTCTACGTCATACAGAACAATGCGACTGGCTCCAACAAGGTTGAGCCCCACACCACCGGCTTTGCAGCTGAGCAGAAACACAACTGCAACAAGCAGCACACATAAAACATTAGTGAGCAGTGGATCCCACACTGTATAAAAGATGGGAGCACCATGATGAGCTGTCAACTTACAGCTACATTATATTATTGTTAATCTTATTCAAAAGCTACACTAGAAAAACAGTCACAAAGAGAATGAAAACGGTCTTCTTGTATGCTGCCTTTCAACTGAAAGTAAACACATATCTGCAAATCAAAACACAACGAAAAAGATTAAGAACCAAGATATTGGGAGCAAAAACCTTAACAGGGAAATCTTGTTACACTGAGCTACAATGCTCCTTTCAATGACACTCCCTTGAATACTTGGCTTACTTACACGAACATCACATTTTTCTTTTTACTAGTACACCCTTATCACTTAACAAGTGTCCAAGAGTCAATGTTCATGCTCTCTAAGAAATTTACAGAACTTGTGTGACTACACCACCTACTGAGACCTTCAAAAATAAAAATAAAAAGACAGGGAAAGGGCTGCATTGATTTATTTCACGTAACTAGAGCACAGTGAATTGGTGTCCCTGCAAGCAACAATTTGAAAGAGTTCTTGTGGTGCAAGAACTGGTGTCAGGAGTGTGGTGCAAGTGTCAGGAGTGTGGTGCATTCTTGTGGTGCAAGCAAGTGGTGTGAGGAGTGTTTGTTGAATGGCAAATATTTAACCCAGCAGGATTTACCAGGCAATACTGTTTGACCGCAAAAAATGATTTTTAGTATGCAACATACAAGTATGGTCGTGTTTCAAGACTTAAATAAAGAGACATACAGTACAAACAGAACAAGCAAGGCCTACACTTTACATGCATGCTCAACATAGTTCATCAAAATTGAATACTTTCCGAGTTTTCTATCAGCAACTTGTACCCACCCCCCGCTTTTCTTTTCCCTCAACACCACTCCTAGAAGCCTTACACGTTACTCAAACTTGTACCAAGGCAGGCAGTTACACCAACCGAGTCTGAAGCAGAAGTTTGTAATGTTTGCGGCTGTGCCAGAACTGTGTTTAAATTGTGGGGTTTAACATCCTGAGACTGTCCACAGAGGGTTATGAAGGACGCCGTCGTGGAGGGTTCCGTATTAATCTTGACGACCTGGTCTATCTTTAAATAATTATGGTACACGGGCATTTTTACATTCAGCCTTCATCAGAATGCTTGGTTACTTTGTTGACCATTTAGGCATTGGCGCTGTAGGAACAACACAACATAACATGCTACATAGAAATTCACTGCACATACAGCAGTTTGAGTGTGGAGAGTTGAATCGCTCGACAAGCTCCAGGCGCTGCATCGTTGAGGTGGATCCGTCCAGCCTCAAGAAAGGATACCCTTTCTGAGTGCACACGTCTTCAAGGATGTCCAGAGTCTGGAAAAAAAATATGGAGAAGGTCAGCAATGGAATGTGAGAAAAAAGAAGGCTGAGAGGGCACTTGGCAGAGGTGGGACAAAGCACACAGATGCACACACATAATGTGCTTCCAACAAGCACTTCCGTACTTCTAACATACTTCCATTAGAGAAATGATAAAACAAGCTCCTTCATTTGTGCAGGACACTACTTGTGCACACACACAGAGCATAAGCACCCAAAATTTCTACATTTGACGTAACTGAGATCTTGGGCCTCAAAATGGCACAACAGCAGCTTATTTCAGTCTAAGCCAATAGTTTCTAGCAAAATGCCAGCAACAAAATTTAAGGGTTGGATTAAAATTGAGAACACAGTTCAAGGATTTTACAAGCAAGTTGCCAGCGTTGACGTTGCTTTCAATGATGTGTTCAAGAACTGAATTTATGTCACTAGACTGAAAGGCTTCCTGAGAAAGTGCACCTGCTAAATGTGACCGGTATTTGAACTTGGAATCTAAAATTGGTTCACTTTTGTGACATCAACTACAGTGCGCTAAACAATGTTTGCAAAATGGATGACAGGCACACAAACAAATGGTGTCTATGCAGAGCTGCCAGTCAAACTTCACCATCCCAGTAAAGACGTTAGTGGCTTAACTTTAACATACATGAGCTGTAAGGAGCAAGCATAATGCTTTGGAAGGAAGCTGCATAAAGCTAGCACATTCAAGGCATCCCAACAAGAAATCTCTGGCGCCCTCCACTGTAGAAGCAAACAAAAACACACTTAAGGAATTTTCAGGTTAGAGTAAGAGTGATTGTCTATACATTATGGTCCATAGTTAAAGGAAATAGGCTGTTAGTACCTGCCATCAGTTATCACCTAGATATGGCATAAAGGCCAGAGACTAGTTTTTCACGTAAACGCACATCTAATTGATTAGTATATCTGCCCATTTCTTTACAATTAGGGCAAACATTTTTCCAGTTATATTGTGTTTATCACAGTAAAAGCTCGTTAATTCAAATTTCAAAGTTTCGGCTGAAAAGCGAAGCATCAATTGCGATAGCACATTAGTAGATAGCTATACAAAATAAGGATAGTGGTATTATCGGCTGTATAAACTTGCAAACATTCAGTTACTAACTAAATTAACAAGTACGGTGTCATGCGCACACAGATAAACATGAACGCGTCTCACTCAATGACCACGGAAACTCGCTGAAAAACGGTGAAGTGAAGAATTGCGGCAGTAGCAGCAAGCGAATTGACCTTCATACAGCTCTCGCTTCAACGCGAACAAAATGTAGAAAGCACATCACATACGAAGCTACTGGCACCATCTGCACTCTGCAAACATCTCAGATCACTTTGAAGATGAGGCCTACGTGGGCGCGCAGTTTGGCAAAGTCACAGATCACTTTCAAGATACGATGACCGCATGGCCGCGCCGCAAGCAGCAGCCCCCTAAGAAGAATGTCCCCCTCCCACCCTCCCTCCCTTTCTCCCTCCCTTCACTTCACCTCCGTAACTCGCGCACGACAGGAGAGGGCGTTCATCTGCCCCGCCTTCCTCGCTCCCGCATGCGAGATGGAGCCACGTTCACCGGCTCACCCTTGCACCCTTTCGCTCACACATACAGCATACAGTGCATGGCAACGATTTTATCGCCCTTGAGCTTTGTACAGAACCTCACGGGAGAGAAGCGACCTGCAACAGTGGTGTTGGTTATGCCTGGCCAGGTACAAACCTATCTCTCTCCAGCCAGGCCTAAACAATGAGCCGCAGATGGAAAAAGCATAGCTGCGGTGATGCCAGCGTCGCCGACGTGCTCCCGCACACTAGCACTCTCCCCACTCACGATGGCACAGAGTTTGACTTATTGGTGACGGCGCGGATTTCAATGTGAATTAGCAGGATGTGTTACATACTGCTTTCAATACATTGCTGGACGGACCGCGGTAGCTATTTCGAATTAACGAGTTGTGAATTAACAAGCTTTTACTGTACTTGTTAGGCATTCTTTTTAGCAGCGGACTTACCGTAATGTAGATGCGAACAAAGAATGAGTTTATGCCACGAGAGCAAGCTTTCCATGTGTTATGCACAATTACTCAAAAAACATCTGTGACTAATATGCTATAAGTAACAGTGAACAGAGCTTTACTTTTGTTGATATTCTAGTCGGCTTATATTCAAGGAAACCTATTTTCTATTTCTGGACCTTAGAATTATGAGTTTTGGCTTACATATGAGTAAATGTGGTACTATGAGCTCTCTCCACAATTGATACATCCTGATGTTATGCCCTGCTGCTACACGTAACCTGTTGCATATGTTAGCAGTCATGGCTCCACTGGCAGAGCATCACATGCATCACACTGAAGTTTTGTGTTCAGCTGCCACCAGCAGCAAGTTGCATTTCCTTCCACTTTCATTTCGTATTTTACTCATAATTTCGGCAATTTAATTAAAAACATAGTTACATTTCCCCTATGCTTTCCTAAGCTTTAATATATTGGTTTTGTGTAGTTGATAGTACTAGCAAAAGACTGAGTCCCTCAGTTTTGCATATTATTCTCCCTCTTGTCTTATCTGTAATACAGTGAATCTTCCACCACATATAGGCTGTTTCTTAAAAGCAGGACTGGACATAATCACAGGGGTACAAAAGCTGTAACAAAGCTACAAAGTGTAATACAAGTGTCAAGTCCCGTTGCCTTTAAAAAAATCCAACATTGCTACCTTTGTGAAGTTTGACACCAGGACTATCCGCTCCCGAGGCAAGGAAGTCCACAGAGAATGAAGCATAGCAGCCAAAACTGTGAGCTTGCCAGAACCCGCTTCGAGGTCCATCAACATGGGATCAAGTTCTGAAGCGAGACATCTGCGAGCTTCGGCATGTAGAGTTGCCTGCAAAATCAGTGCGTCAATGACGAGGGTGGACAGGCAAAAAATAAACTGGGAGACACATAACCATACTTTCTTTGAATCAGTGTAGAAAACGACAGCAACACAAAATGGAAGGACACTGGACGAGCGCTGTTTAACAACTGTTATGAGTTGTTAAAAAGCGCTTGTACTGTGTCTGTCTTTGACACATTCCTTGATGATTCAAGGAATGCATCAGTTATAACTCACTTAGCTTTCCAATTTACTACCACAATGTGGATATTGACTTACACTAGTACAAACAAACATGAAAAAATATGGCTTTCATCATAACTTTGTGCATTTACAAAGAATAGGACTTGATTCAGTTCTAAGAGGATCTACAAATCAGAGTGATCTATGCACTTTGTTGTTCTATTTGTACTCAGTGACGCATGGATGCTAGATTTTCACTGCAGATAAACATTAGAGTTGCTGGTCAAAGCTTGTGTTTGTAGTCTGCATTATGCCCTGTTGTAATCACTGTTTCCAAAACTGAGGACATACCAACTGAACTAAATTTGTACTCCGCTCGCATTTCAGATTTTCAGCAGTATAAAGTGCAGCATTTCTCAACTTACAATTACCTTCCAATGCTTGTCGTATTGATCTCTGTTGAAACAATGCCAAGCTAACCCAAAGCGTGTACTACCATGAATTACTCCAAGTGAAAAGAATACAAACTTGTTCTCATCCACTTTCAGTGACATCGCCTTATTGATGATGCCGTAGCACTGACGCATCCATGACAGTCGCACTCCTTTAAATTAGGTCGCACTTAGGTTTTTCAAAGGTACCGTAGTTAACCACTATGATGAGCAAACATAATTTCTCAAAAATGGCCACCATTAAATTTTTCAATTTCATGAAAAGTACACATCGTTACGCATGCTTGAATGAGTGAAGTGTCATATAGGTAACATGCCAGAACAGTTCAGAATGATCATTTGCTGCAGTATGGAAGAGTTCAATGAGAACTCGTGTGCCAAAGGGACGAAACATGCATTTGCCAGGAGCATACCCTAGCCAAGCATACACAAAAGAAACATACACTTGACAATAAAGAAAATAAAACATACACTATCATTTTTCACAACACTGCCACAATGTGTTGTATCAAGCACAAAATTTACAGTGCTCTATTAACTCAGAGCCATAGAAACAGTCAAAAGAGGCATGCAAAAATAAAATTTGGTCACGGCTAGATCACAGACCCTAGAAATAGAATGTTCTGGCTGTACTTCCACATGCAGCAATAACACTTCATCACTAATTATGTGCTACATATATAACGAAACTATGACAAAACATGCTGTTATTTACGTCTCTTTTGTTTAGAAACTCTGGTAGTCAAGTCTGCACCATGTATTGCAAAAAAAAATCTTAAAAAGTAGCAGTGAATGTTACAGCACTACAGAGTGTGGGTAGATGCAAGCAATATTCAGATGGTAACGAATCTTTTAAAAATGGGCCGTGCTGTAGAATACGCACAATTAAATTCGGAGGTTTCGAAACTGTGTGCCATAGACGATGTTTTGCAGTTCCGTGAGCACCCAAATCTTTCAGCGTCTACTTTCAATGTTTTATTTTTTCACATCTCTTCTAAGCATTAGTGCAACATTACCATGACAGCACTGCAAGAAGGAAAAAGCCATAAATGTAATTACATAATGTGTTTACAGTGTGCATGCAGCACCATAAACCGGTCTTTCAGTCTTCAAGCCAACTTATGGGCAAAAATAATGTTTCCAATGACTCCACTTACAGTAAGACTCCTAATAAAGCAAAAGTCTTGCCCAGTACCATCTGGGTTACTGTATCATGCATAAATACTAAATAGGCAGAACTGCGAAATGAGAAAAGAAAGAATCTTACTAAACCAGCGTCCTCATCTTTGTCAGCAAATTCCTGGGAGGCAACGAGTAGGGGATGGTTGCAGAGTTTTCGAAGAGCCAGAATGCAAGCCAGGGGACAGTTCGCATCAGTTGACAGATAACTGCTTAGGCAAGCCCGCACCATGTTTGTATCCAGCAGGTTTTGGTAGAGTGCTAGCTGAAGCGGTTGAGGGCGGCAGAAGACAACACACTCGACTAGAAAAAGACAAGCGCCACGTGTAAGAAAATATAGCAAGGGCAAACAGTTTGCATCTGATATTGGCGTACATGTTGACAGAAGTGATTGTATCTGGTGAATTCAGTACAAGCTCTGCCCAAACTGCAATGCACCTGCCTTCTGTAACTTGGAACTCCAAAACGCAGTTCCCAAGAGATGCCATTATTACAAGACGTTTGCCTCCACTGTGAAGTCACAGAAATGAGCCAAATGTAATTGGCTGGCACAATTATAGTACAAATTAGCGTTGACTTGCACAATGGTGTATTTGCCAATGCGTTTTCATCAACTATAAGGCAAGTACAGTATAATCTCATTAATTTCAACTTCAAGGGGAACTGGAAATTTATTCAAACAATACGAAGTTCAAATTTTGGAGAGCCCCTTTATATACAGAGCCCAGTGAATTATTGTGAGGTGCAGTGCACAAAACCAAAACCGTCACTGGGCTCACATTGAAAGTCTTATCTTTCCTTTATCAGTGTGTGACAACACGTGCCAGAAGAAGCCTAGGTCCCATCTAAAGTCCAAATGCAATAAGATCACACCTTTCCCACAGTTTGCTGTGGGTGCGAGGGAAAACGTGCAAGGGTGAGTCAAGAAGGATGGTGGCTTGATGTGCGCCATCCTCCCGCATGCCCAATGTGGGAGAGGACGTGATCGAGTGCACTGTAATGTCATCAAGCACATGCTAGGAGAGAGAGGAGGGGAGGGGACTTGGGTGAGCGCATCGTGACATGATCACGTGTAGGCTAGGGGCTCTTTCCTGCTCCTTTTAAGCCAGAGAGAAAAGGAGGATAAGCGCCGCTTTGCTTGCTCAGGCGCGAATCTTTCCTCGTGATCTTTACGGAATGCAATATTATGGTAGCTAGCAAAGCATAGAACCTTCGCCTTTCATTCGGGTTTGTTCGAGAAGCAGTCTATGGGAGTGAGAAATTTCGTTCGAAATAACCGTTGTGTGGTTATTGGAGTCAAAATTCGCAGAATTTTTTTCTCTATTCAAATACATAGGGCTTTGCCGGGTCCAGCAGAGCAGTTCGAATTATTCATCAATTCAAATTAAGAGATTCCAAATTATCAGGATTTCACTGTACTAGATAGCAGAAACCGTTAAGGCTGTATAGACTTACTGTGCTAATGGAATGGGTCCATATTTGGTAAAGACCCAATTATATTTCATTCTTATATTTCTTAATCACCCACCACATCAAGTGGCTGATCCCGACAGTAACAGAGGCACAGCGGTGTCAAGCAAGCGAGGACAATACCAAAAGAATAACAATTGAAATGGATCATTACAAAATATGTCTGCTGGTGAATGCAGTGTTGAGATGACTCAAGTACGCATTACTGCAGACTTCAGGTGTGGCACTTTGGCAGAGTTAGTAATTGACGTAGAGTGGAATCTCGATAAATGGAAATTGCTTAAACGGAACTGCCTCTTAAACGGAACACCACCCTCATGGTTGGTTGGATTTGTATTCATGGAATTTTATTCAGCTTTGTCTCTCAGTAAATGGAACTCTTGATAAAAGGAACCAATTTCCCTGGTCCCTTGAGGTTCTGTTTAAAGAGAGTCCACTGTAGTTGCAAACCATAATAGGAAGTTTCAGAAATAGCATACCCACACGGCTTTGTGTACACAAAATACCAAACTTCATTGTAAGGCCCTTGCATATTTTTGCACTCTCCTTGCATTCTTTTGTAAGCCCGGCAGTTTGCATCCCCTAACTTTATATGTGAAAAATCTAAAATTTGCTAATGTGAACAAGGCGCTGACTGAAAAGGAAATATGTACACATATAATCAACTTTTTTTTTTAATGCGTATGCTAATGTGTCCTTTACTAGATGCTTGCCTAGTAAGCTGAGAAGCTGGTTCCGGCCCCTTTCCTCTCATCTCCTCTCCTATTCTCTCTACCACTTTAGGCTGCAAGTGCTGGTCGCAGCGGCAGCTCCAGACTTTGATCGTGTGCTGCTGCTTCTGAAATTATGGCAGCATCTGTTGCAAATCCCTGACTTCCAACAAATGTACAATTACAGGACATCATCATAATCAGCTGACACATGATACAGAAGAAGCTGAAGTCATAGCAAGATTTGGACAGATGTGGGTAATCCAGGCTCACCGATACGCGTACAATGGATTGTGTGTGTGTTGTTGCTTGCTCTGAGTGTATAAGCTTTCACAGGTGTCATGAAATAAATCAGTTGGAAGTTTAGCACCCCCGTCTCCTTTATCGTAGTGTTTGTCTTGTTTCTTTAACTCTTTATGCATGAAAGCCACATTTGAGTGTTAGCCCTTGCATGCATTAGCCCGTGTGGGCTTTCACGAAAACAAAAGTCTGCATTGAAGTACTAAGTCAGTGATCGACACCCTTCTTTTTCATTCCTATGGTATGCCCTCCTGGCTAAAACAATATCATTGCCTACTCCCGCATAATTTCCCAAAACTAATAAACCCATGTTTGCTCCCCTGAGATCACGAGCACTTACTCACAAGCTTACTGACAGCGGCCAAGCAGCATAATGCTGCACTTAGAGAGACCAAACGCCGGCATTTATTAAAGCGATGAACTTCCTAGGACACAAAAAGCAGTGTTATTTAGCCATGATGGACCTGAGTTGTGCATAGTATGAAGGTGATGAATTTAGGGTTAATCAGGATAGAATAATTTGTCCCTATGCAGCCTATTTTTCTAAATAATATGTAACAAGAAGTGCAAACAAGGCACTTAAGTTGGTGTTTTACTTTCACCCTGCAGTATCACTAACTCATTCGTTTCCTAACCTTTTTCAGGAGATCAAGTCATCATCAAGCCAGGATAGGCAATGCAAATTTTATCTCTTCCTTAATGTGAAGAACCGTAATTTAATTGCCCAGAAGAAACAGCCAGACCTCTTTTGAGGATGTTTTTAAAGTACCCGAAAACATGTAAAACGCTAGCGCAGCCAGTAAAAACTGAAAAAGACACAAGCACGTGTTCAACAGTCATCAGGCTAAGTAACTTCAAACAGATAGTAGTGACGTAACACAAACACATAAAATGACTGTGTAGAGATCTACTGTTAAGACATGTCAAAGAAGGCTTCAAGTAGTCAAGACACAAGCATGTTCCTATAAAAGCAGTTAATGGAGCAGCAGAAATAGCAAATTAGTGTATCGAGTGCATAAGCGAGCCATTGCCAGCCCTGCCTTAAATATGTACACGGCATCTTTGCTTCCCAACGAGCGTCATATCAGTACATATGCCCTGCTTGAAATAGAGCCGTTTGTTGATGTTATTAGTTTTGTCTGTTAGCTATTAGAAGAGGGGTGCAAATTAACAAACATAAGCAGAAGTACACAAAGGGTGAGTGCTTTGCTGGAACTTGTGGCATGAAATCAGAAAGCCATTTATGTGTTTCCTTTCTGAGTTTCCATCTGTTGTCTTTCAGTGCTGGTATGGCTTATAGGTATGCGTTCAGTATACAGGTGAATCTCGAAAGCCCAATAAAAGGGTTTGTAGGAGCTCGTCCTGTCTATACTTCATCTCATCTATGTATACGTATTAAATTATGCGCCCCTTCTAATAGCTATGTTTTACCAACCAGAACAACAAGAAGTGCTTTGCCTGTGCCGCATATTGTGCTCGAACGTTAATGAACATGCAAGCTTCTGACGTGTCCCTACGTTACAGAGCACAAGAAGCAGCCACTCTCCTGTGGAATACTCACCTTTTCCAGGAAGGTAGCTTTGAATTACATCTTGGGTCCGGCGGAGGATGAACGGTGCAGTGACCTGCATCAATTCGTTGGCACGCGCCTGGCCCAGCTCCTTCTCTTCTTCTGTGGCCCCCGGAAGTTGCGACCTCAGAATTGGTTCTTCATAGATGCGGCGAAAACTTGACGACTTGCCTGGGCACATCAACCACATGCGGTGTCGTTACTAGCGATTAAGCGTCACATGGTTGGCGCTCCAGACTTTCTTTGCCATACACATAGAGGTACACATACATGATCTTCCGAGGCCTTGAGACAGGAATGGCAATACTAGCTGAACCACAGAAGCCCATTTTCTTTAGCTACACTGGTTAAGACTGATAGTTACTCAGTGGCATTTCCATGTGTACACTTGATTGTATGTCCTATCTTTCCTTAAAAAATACTTATGAAATTTTATTTAGTATTTGTTTTGTGCCTCATTCATTAAATGCCACCCACCTTTAACTACAAAAAGCTATTCTAACTATTTTAAGAACATGCAACAACTGCTAAAGGACAAACATGTTTTGTAGAGATTTAACTGGGTTGACATATTTATACATACTCATTTTATTTGGTGCTCTACAGAAAAAATCATCAAAATATGCCTCATGTGTTAATGTGTCCAGCCGTTTATGCAACAAATGTCAGTGCTCAATATGTAATAGTATTACAAACAGATCTTGCTGATACGTATCCTTGTTCCCTCAATATCAAGAAATTTAAGGTCTTGTGAGTTGACCACAAAAAGCAGCCAAACAATGCATAATTCTGTGGCAGGAGGAATTTATAGAGGAAAGTATTTTTGAATGAACAACAAATACTGAATCTCTGCTTCAGAGAATAAATATTTAGGACTACAGGCTATGGGCACTTTAGAGAGAGGTTAAGCATGTTTAAGTTGTGTATTATTTGCCCATTTTGAAGTGTGCAAGAATGTACAAGCTCTCTTCTAAGCACGCATTTATGCATTTTCTTTGTCCCTCTTGAAGGTTGAAGAATACTGAACCCATTATTCAGGAACTTTACTGTGCAGTGGATCATGTGCAGATTGCTTGCAGTTTTCTGAATTTGCAAATTTCATCATACGTATATGTAGTTGAGCATAGCATGCCCGAACACATACTGACTCGCACCAACCAGGCCTCATGCAGCATAATTTATTTGACAAACATGAACACTCACTTTAAGAACCACCAGCTGCTAGTTCCCATTCAATCACTCCCAAGAAACTCTTAGATCTATCAGAAGCATGACATGTTACATGTTACTTATCTACTGTGGGAGATACGGGTTTCTCTCCTCCGTACTCTTGGGACAAAGGAACGACAACACACAGTAGTGCAAACAGTCACAAGGGCATTTATTGCACCTTTCATGGATCAATGCCTGCTAGCCGAGTTCATATCCCCAAAACATGCCGATAGGCGCGCGACAAATCTAGAAGTCCGACTCACCGCGTCCTCGCGAGCGAATATGTTCGCTCCATGCTGGATCCCAACGCCTGGTCGTTCGCGTGTATAGTCACGCGAATCGTGGCGCGTTCCAAGGCGGCCACGCGAGGCGGTCTCGCAGATGCATCGGTCGCCGCGCGCTCGCGGGAGACGTCCTCCGCCGCGCGCCGACCCGCCGGGAAAGAGCCAGTACCTTGTCCCTCCGCGCCCGAGTAACCCCGCCGCGACGGTCGCGCCATCTCTCGCACCGCGCTTGTACCACCCGACCGCCGCGGGCGCCAGGACACGCGAGCCGTGCGGGAAAACAGCATATCAGGGGATGCGCTATGCGGGAAAAACATCAGGGGACGCGCGAGAGTCGCGCATCCCCACACTACCTGCATGCATACCACTCATTATACCTTTAAGGATGCAATGCAGCATTCATGAAAAGCATATCAGTCACACATATGGGACATTATTCAAGCTGCATAATTTGTGCACCAGCTATTGACAAGTAAAGGTAGCATGCAGACTTCAACATAATATGACGGCATAAGAACAGTGGCCCAAACTGCAATCAAAATGTTTGTGCTGAATAGTGCTGAATATTGGTAAGTTGAATGTGTGGCTTTAAGATTATTTTTAAAGCAAGCCCTTAAGCTCACCTAATATTCCAGGGTTGCAGAAATCAACAAGGGCAAAAAACTCTTGTAGGTCATTCTGTACAGGTGTCCCTGTTAGCAGGATTCTACGTAGGGTTCCCAAGTTGTGCAGAGACTAAAGGCAGGTGAAAAAAAAAAAGAACAATGATGTAGAAATCTAGCTGGCAGTGATTTTCGCATAAAAAAGCATGCTACCAGCTATATGAGATTATGCACCAAGACAGCCATGAAAGAATCCAAGGTCTGCTTTAGTATTATGCAGCAAATCATGTTGTTTATGCAAGCACATTCTTTTTTTTTATTTATTTATTTATTTATTTATTTATTTATTTATTTATTTATTTATTTATTCATTCATTTATTTATTACATACCCACAGTAACACAAGGCATTATGGTGTGGAGGGTTAAGAGTAAGCTTTAGCTCCGGCCCAACTCCGATGCCGCCTATTCAAATACATGTAGAACACATAAACACTTTCCTGAGGTAACCACTGGGCCGATTTTAATGAAATTTGTTGCATTTGAGAGAAAAATGTTATATTCTAGTGACTGCTGGAAGCAGAATTTTCATTTAGGGTTCGAATTTTTTAAAAGGAGCTTTCAGAAATTTGTAAGTTTGAAAAAAAATGGAAGCACAAGGTTTACAAATTCCTAGTTCTGAACTAAGAACAGGTATTGCAGTTCTGTCAACTGCATCCATTAGAGCATCCAAAGTGAACAAGTTTGATTTATCAATTTACATTTTACGTGAATTCGTTACATTGTTTGCAATGGTTTTGCAATAGTCCTATACTCACATATTAGTGATCTATTTGAGAGCCATATATAATGCATCAATTTTGTCCACTTTAGATGTACTTTTATATACAATTCACAGAATTGTGATATTATTTTTCATTGAAAGAGCGTAGGTTAGGGCGTGTTGGTATTCCATAACTGAGGTTATTTAGCGAATGAAAAGGAACGAGAGACGGTAAGACGCAGACACAGTGCTAACTTCCAGCAATTGTTTTATTCCACGAAGCGGTACACATATATATCTAGGTAACAGACACCACCGTACGCATGCGCATATGTACTGATTTCTAATCAAATGAGACAGCAACGAGACATATGTAATGGATAGTTAAGATGATATCAATTAGATGATATCTAATGTATTCATTGCTGAGTTAGAGTTGTGAACTCCATAGTTTCGTTTTCTGAAAATTTGTGATTTTCAGTAATTTTTACAAAAATGTTGACTGCCTAAGTCAAAAATTGCCACTACCAACAGTCACTAGATTTTAACTTTTTATTTAAAATGCAACAAGCCTCATCAAATTTGGAGCAGTGGTCACGGAGAAAAACGATTTCTTCTTTTCCATGTATTTAGATAGGAGACCCCGAGCTAAAGCTTCCTCTTAATGCAAATACACTGCGATACAATTTTGCATCTTACATGCTATGAGGCTTTTGTATTACTTTGCCTTTCCAAGCAAGGAGAGGTCTGCCAGGGGGATCTCAAAACAGTTTTTGAAAATGGAAAATAGACCCACCCAATCACTGTATCAGGTGATCTTGACTGCCTAAGTTACACATATTACACAGAAGATAATCCGCAGACAATAATGAGCATTTTTGCTCGAAAACATAGCTGTCCTAACCTGCCCCTCCTGAAACGTCTGCCACTGCTACAGCTTGCAGTGCATCACAGATGGTCAATGGCTGGTAGTGGCTGGATTTATTCATAAACTCGACTGTAACACCAGTTAGGTTAGTGCTTGATTCCTTCACTTTAGTGGCCATGCAGCTCTAGTAGCATGCCTTTAGGGCAAGCTTATCAGTTAGTAGACCTGTTGACGCTATGTTCTCCTCTTTACTGTTCCTTCTTCTCTTCTACCCTTCTCTCCCTCCTCTTTGAGTCATACCAGCCATTGTGCACCTCGTGGAGACAACTGTCTGCCTGCTTAACCCTTTCCATACTGCAGAAAATGACGAAAATTGTACCAAGCTTCCCAGAAATGTGTCGCGCAGGCAGGCCCCATGTCCAGTGCAAGCATTCAAGCACCCAAAAAAATAAAGAGATACACTACACACAGGCTACATAATGTCAACAACTGCAACTAGAAGCAGCTTGACAGATGTAATCAGTGTTTATCTTTTATCGGACTTAAACTGAACAATGCATGTAGCAACTATCTCATCCAAAGCTTCTCAATCTCTCGGCTACCTGCGTAGAAACTTGCGCAACACACCTTCTAATGTACGAAAATTGGCATATCTTACTTATGTTAACCCACAACTAGAATACGCTTTATCCACATGGTCACCATATCAAGATTATCTAATCCATATGTTGGAATCCGTTCAGAATAGGGCAGCCAGATTCATCTCTGGCAACTATGACTATCATTCGAGCATTACCCAAATAAAACAAGACCTTGCATTTCGGTCATTGGAAGATCGTCGTGTCATTGCTCTTTTATGTCTGTTTCACAGGTACATTTATAGTGGTAATTTTCACTGTTTGCCACTTCGTGATCCTGCACACACATCTCAACGCATTCACATTGCACTTAGTTTCATGTGCATTCATGGTCAAACACAGGCATTTAACTTATCACCACTTCCTAGAGCTATTGCACATTGGAACGGTCTCCCAGATCACATTGCATCCATCTCCAATCACAAGATATGCTGAGATAACCTGCATTCGTTGCATGTTAATATTGTATAATAATGCTGCACTTTGCTATTTTTCTGTCATGTAATTACTGTTGCCCCCCTTACTCAATGCCCTTCAATGGTCCTGTAAGGCATTGTGAATAAATGAATAAATAAATAATCCGTTCACACTGGAGACACTTTTGCTCATGACGACTATACATGTCAGTGGTACAGAATGGGTTAATGTTCCTCTTTTCTGTTTTATCAATTTAAACAGCAAGAACAAGCATTTTTATGGTTGATAATTCCACTGGTACAAAAAGTAAAAAAAAATGATTTCACTAGGATGTTCAGAAATGGTGTCTTTTTGTATCGAACATATCTTACAATCTCTTTAGAATATGAATCACTGGACCCACTGAATGTAGCAAGCCACAACTGACACCTATGTGTACTCATGCAAAATAGACAACATACAAAAAGCACACGGCTCTCAAATGATGACAACACCGCAGAAAGGAATTTAACAATGCGCACTTATTATGAGAACTTGACAACCTCTGAGATAACAGTAATTTCACAGCAGTTGCCGTTGGCGGATGTTATTGAGCTGACTTACCTCTGTGGTTTTGATGTTGGCATTCTTCAACCTGTGTGCCTCGTCACAGATCAGCAGGTCAAAGTTGATGCTGGCGAGGCTATTGCTGACACGCATGTACATTTCATATGAAAGAATCAGCACAGGATACGTGGATGGTTGACTTAAAAAGACCTGTGAAAAAGAAAACAACATTAGCTAAATGAGCAATTCACTTTAAAAATATGGCTCTACACGACAGTGCACCATGTAATATTGATAAAACCCGAAAACAACTAACTTTACCCCACTGGTCACAATTGTACCATACAAATATTGATTCTGTGTTGTTCAAGGCAAAGACTAAAAAATGAGTAATTTTGTTTACAAATAAAACAAAACTCCTATTATTGATACCAATACTTTATTTGCACTTATACGAATTTATCCAAGGCACGCAGGGGTGCAAAAAGGCAGCACTGCACAGGCCACAGGGGCTTGCAGTCCCAGCCTGGGTCCCAGGGTTACACATAAGTTACACACAATGCCTGAAAGCAATGAATAAAAATAAAATGACGTGCTTGCTAAAGTGTAAAAATTTATACATTTTTAATGGGAGTAATGGGAGTATTAATGGGAGAGTGCACTACATCTGCAGGCTTGGAGTAGCTCCTGACACCGGCGAAAGATGCCGTGAGCGAGTGAGGCTATACTAATCCAGGTACAACCAAATTAGGAAGGCCCACTAAGCTTGAACAAAGACACTCCCTCACCAAAATAGGAATTGGCCTCCCTGGTGCAGTATTCAGCCACAACCTCCCTAATGAAATGATCTCGGAAATTCACAGAAGAATAAAAATGGGTTGGATCGCATACAGCAGACATCGTGAGCTCCTGACTGGGAGCTTACCGTTATCACTGAAAAGGAAAGCATACAATCTGTGCATTTTACTGGTGCTGACATACGGCGCAGAGACTTGGAGGCTGACAAAGAAGCTTGAGAACAAGTTAAGGACCGTGCAAAGAGCAATGGAACAAAGAATGTTAGACATAACTTTAAGAGACAGAAAGAGAGCAGTTTGGATCAGAGAGCAAACAGGCATAGACGATAGTCTAATAGACATTAAGAGAAAAAAATGGCGCTAGGCAGGTCATGTAATGCGCAGACTAGATAATCGTTGGACCATTAGGGTAACAGAATGGGTACCAAGAGAAAGGAAGCGCAGTAGAGGACAGCAGAAGACTAGATGGAGTGATAAAATTAGGAAATTTGCTGGTGCTATTTGGAGTCTGTTGGCGCAGGACAGGGGTAATTGGAGATCGCAGGGAGAGGCCCTCGTCCTGCAGTGGACATGAATAGGCTGATGATGAGATGAGAATGGGAGTATTTTAGAAGTGATAAACTAGTTTACTTTGTCAGCAAAAGCTCCAAGCTAAAGCACAGATGAAATTATTTGTGGCCAGTTGCACAGCTACCTTGTATTATTTATGCAATTCGGATAGACTGCTTATGAAGAACCAGTAGAGGTGGTACAGTACTCACATCAATTTTATTGTTCTGATCAACATGGTAGACTCGAAGATTTCTGTTCTGCAGCCACTTCTTGAACTCTTTGACCCAATTCTGCACATGATGCACACAATAAATATGATATGTTAATGTACATACACTAACACCAGGACACACAAAACACAAAGATTATTGATTACAGGGCTGACAACATTAAAGTGTAACGGACTATCGGCATCATGGTGCTGGCAGGGCAGGAGTACACGACCTCTAAGCTTAGCAGCCCAATATCAGTGTATTCGAGTAAACAGAATCTGTCGTAAGAAGTGTAACAGTTGACAGCATGCACTAGCAATCTTTGAACAGCGGCCGCATAAGACTGCAGTGCAGATAATCTTACGATAACAAGAGTCTACTGCAAGAAAAGTTTCAGTGGGGGTGCTGGACCAGGAGCCTCAGTGTCCAGCTGGTCAAGGTAGCCATTAGTTCTAGCACTTGCTCAATAATGAAAATTACCTAGGGCAAAAGAATTGCTGCAGAGTAGATGTTAGTAAATGTGCTTTTCAATTCACTTGTGCACCAAATTCTCTGTACTGATCCCTAAACATGCAGGTAAACACGTGTATACATTATCATTGAATACTGGTGCTACCGTGATACAAGGACAGAAAGAAGCATGAACGCATGGCATTGTTCATTTTTCTATCTTTCTAAAACTGCGTCAGTTCAATTTCATTCGAAATAAAGTGTACAATTTAATTATAAGACCTATTTGCACATGTAACCAAAGACTAGTAATGGGTTCAAGATAAAGGCGCAATTCCGTATGCAAGTATAGCTTAGCATTCACACGTTGAAAGTGATCGTGATGACATTGTGCTCCAAGTTCACTCTGTTTATCTTGATTAAAGAGGAAATAGAAAAATATTGCAGTATGGACATAGGACACTGCACGGCAATATACCAATAGCATGTATAGTTACAGTTGGTAATTTCCTTTTACAGATTACATAATAAAAAACTGCATTCAGAGGGCGAAGCAAATCTGAAGCATCATTTTGATATGATTTGAGTTGATTTATTTCTCACAAACAAGTATACCCATGTACGTGACGTGAAGAGGAAAGCATAAAAAAAACGCTGTGTCTCAATGCAGCTTGACACGTCCTACCTTCCTTTACAAGTTTGGCAGAAGAGTCAGCGTGCAACTGAACAGATTTTTTAGCACACAACAGATACATCAGCATCAATAGCGCACAGAAAATACATAGGAACATATGACTGCAAAAACCTAATTAACATATACAAAAGGTAAATCATAAAAAATAAATTACACCAAGACAATCTTAAAGCAAAAATATGCCACAACATAACAAAATGGTTGTCACTTTATAGACTTTATAATTGCATATTACACAAATTTCTTTAAGATAAAGTTTTCAACTCATGTTCAGTGACCCCAAAGTTGTCCAGCATGGCTGGTATAGTGTAATGCGATCTCTGTAAGCTGTAGTTTGTTCTAGGATGAGGGACAAACAATATTTGTGACCCCTAATTATTCAAGACAAAATGTTTTCATGGAAGTTTGTGATTTTCAGCAAATTTTCACCACGCAAGGGAAAAGAGACGGATGAAGATAACATCACAGTGGCAGAATAAAAAATACTTTTTTGCTAGGATACTGAAGTTAGGTGCCTCTTTTATAGTTCTAGTGGTACAGAGTTCCACACTTTAGTGCCGGCAATTTTAATTTGATGCTGACCATATATACATTGTGAAGTGGAGGCAAGTTAGCAACTATAGAAGGCCACATATAATGTAGCACTGGTTTACAATGATGAACACGAACCTTCAGCATTTTGCACATCGACATACATCAGCAATAATTTGGAGACCACAGACACCGCAAACATTTTTTGTCTTCAGGGCTTAAGCATGCAGGCTGAAATCAAGAGGTACCGGCCGCATGTTTGTGTTTGACTAACGCAATGCATTGAAATTCTTTCGCACTGTGCTGCTATCCTAGAAGAAATGTTTATGTTTTGCTGATGCTGTGGTCTCCAAACTTTCCCTTGCAAATGAATGTTAAGCAGCCTTTGTGCAATACACACCTTAACGAGGCTGCTTGGTGTCACAATGATGACTTTATAAAGAAATGGTTGCCCGCCGTATGGTCCTTGCCTCAGAAGTGTCCTGCAGTGAACGCCACAGCCATGGCGTGTTCTTAATTTATGCTGCACTGCATTTCATGACCGCTACGTGCAATGCTTGCTGTGACAGCACATGTTTTCATAGCGTTAACACTCACCATATAAGTGCAATGCACTGTAGGGTCTTTCCAAGGCCCATTTCATCCCTGAAATGAGAGGATGAGCTTGAAAAAAAAAACATGTTACATACTTCCTACCCCCTCCCACACCACTGCCCTGAGCAACAGAATACAGATTTGTTACTGAGGAGACAAACAATGAAGCAACAAAACTTGGATTATTAAGAAAGCAGTTGAAATCCACACAAGCTCTCACAGCTAACATTTTAATGCAATTAACATTCTTAGAGTACTTCACCTACTTTCCGGTGGCTTGCTGTCTATCTATCTATGGCCAGGATAAACTAAAGCTATTTCAACCTGTTTTTATTCCAAATCAACCTTTAGCACTCCGGGATAAGTTAAAATGGCTCAGGTCCCACCCATATAGGCTGAGCCGGAGCCATATTTTTTAGCTATTACAGAGATTTGGAACAGAAACAGATTGGATTAGTTTTACGTTATCCCAGTCTATGTTGCTAACAGTTCTCCTGCCAACTTGGGTCACTGGGTAATCCATAGTCTAATGGGTAGCGCATTATGCTGCTATGCTGTGGGAACCATGTTTGAAACTAACTGTATGGCCAACTTGGGTGATGAATATGTGACCATGAGTACGTGCTGCTCATCAATGAACCTCATTCACCCTATCCTGGGTCACTCGGTATATACCGCTCCTCAATGAACTTCTTTCACACCAACCTGGGTCACCGCGTATGTGCTACTGGGAAAGCTGCTACTAGAAATGCGGTGCTTTTGAATGACAACCAAAACCCTTTAATATCTCTCCAATGCTGCGCAGAATTGGACCCGCCTCTTCTATTTGTGACACTTTATTGTGAATACACATTTATGCATGTGCCATGCGCATACTTCATGGCAGCATCGTTAGATGGCACAACATGTCCAGTGGGAAGCGAGAGAGGAACCCAGCTGCATACACACCTCATACACGACGCGTTTTGGCAGCGGCACTGTGATGTGCTACTACAGTGCGTTATTGTGAATTGCATTAACGTTGGCATTCATCATTGCATTGATTCCGCCATGTTTTTAGAGAGCTAAAGATATTAATAAAAAGCACTATTTTTGGCCCTGTGTATCAAGATAACTATAGGTGAAAAGCAGAAATATTTGCATCAAGGTGGGCTGAACCTATTAACTTCAATTCCAATGACTCTTCCAGGCGGATCTTCTGTGAATTTAGGCTGTCAATTTTTCTATATATACTGCAGAAAGTGAGATAGCTTAAAACAATGGCGGCATCAAGTTGAAAACTGGCTCATTATGTAAAAAGAAAAAGATATAATATCGCGATTCTGCACAGCGCATCTATTACAATATCTACAGTGCCAAAAAAGTGACATTATATATTTAATAGATTGCTCTGTAGTATACCCCTAAATTGTTCCTATAAACCATTTATTACAAAATTTATGAACGCCAAGTTACAATTTTACCTGACATGCAATCTAATACAGTGGCTCTGTTTTAGTTAAGGGGAGGGGCTTACAGACGAGGTTTAAGGTATTAGTTTAATGAGGAAGTTGCAAATGTTGAGCAAGTTAATCATCCACATCCATATCTGTTATGGGAACATTATACTTAAATTGCTTTAAACTAAATGAAAACAACATTCTGTGTCAATTCATTACTTTCCTACTGTGTTAATGTCAGATGGCAGCTTTGCAATAAAAAAGAACATAATTCTTACGCCAAAATCGCACCGCATCCATCAAAAGCTCGCATCTGCGTGATACACTCATAGAGAAAGACGAGGCCTTCCCGCTGGTGAGGCCGCAAGCATCGAGCAAGTGAGTCTTCCACAACCACATCTGTCACGGGAAGGTTCTTCTTGTTATGGTCCCACTGAAAGGCAACCAAAGTGCTTCTTTCAGAAAGTGAAGTAAGAGTTTTTATAGAACATGCAACTGTTAATTAAAGATGATTCGCTTGTCAGGATTTTTTTACGATCATCTTGACAGCTTATTTTTGCTGAAATACAGTAGAACCTTGTTCATATGTTTTGGTAAAAACAGCAAGAAAAAACATACTAACCGGAAAAACATACAATCCGAAGTAACTAAAAAATGTGACAGACTCAACATCTACATAATGGGAAGGATTTCGCGGATTGTTTCGGCACAGGACGCCGACGAGCATCGAGCTGGTGGTGCTCCGGCAGCTCGAGACACGTTTTGTTGTTTTCCTATTGCACGGTGTTTTAAGAGGGTGACAGGAAACCAAAACGAAATCAAGCTAGTGGGTGATGCAGGATGCCGCTGAAGTGAAATGCGATGCCCACATCGTGCCGCCTGCAGCAAAGAACGGAAGCACGCTTGGATTATCGCTTACTAAAAGCATGCAGTATGCTACCAATGGCACTATGTACCACGCGCTGTAAAACAGATAGGTGAAGATGCTTATCGCAATAGGTTTGGCGGCGATAGCTGTGAATGCAGCGTGCGACAACCCGGGCAAAGATTTGCTGGTACCGGAATAAGAAACTGTACGCGCGGTCATTTTCGTGTGAGATTGGCAGCTATATACTGTTCTCGATCGCGCGCTCCTCGCGCCTTTTCTTGTTCACATGGGATCTAGCAGCCGGCAAATGTATACAATCGCAGTCTGCAGCAGGGAACGGCGGCCCGTTTCAGTTATCGCATTTTAGGAGCATGCACTACTCTTCCGACGGCACCACGCACTGTGAAACAGATAGGCAAAGATGCTTATCACAATAGGATTGGCGGTGATGGCTTTGAATGCCGCGTGCGACGACCCCGAAGAAGGTTTGCTGGTACCGAAATGAGAAACTGAGTGTGCGCCGGCGTTCTCAGGTGAGATGGGCACGCAAGTATTGTGGCGAAGCTGACATGGCAGGCTGTTATATACTGTTCTCGATTGTCCGCGCCTCACAGATTATCTTGTTTACATGGGATCTAGCGGCCCAAAAACGTATTACATGATGGAAATTTGGCAACGTACTGAATGTTGGTGCCAAGAAATCGTGTTTTCCAGGAACGTATGAACCGGTAAAAACTGAGCATAACTTTGTCGGGTCATTTTTTTGTGTTCTCGATTTTGAATGTTGGCGCTGGAAAACGTACGTAACAGGAACGTATCAACAAAGTTCTACTGTATATAGTAAAATGTAGCTATAATAAAGTTTAAAGGGGAGCCACAATCACTTTGTTATATCCATTACGTTGTTATCTCTTATTGTATAAACTGCAATATGAATCTCTATGAGAATTCTATGGGAATTTCACTTGCTTTGTTATATCCATTATTTTGTTATGGCGAGGTTTGTCTGTAGTTACAAAATATGCAGTTCCCTAAAACACAGCAGGTAATTTCCATTTTGTAAATTGCAGCAATCCTAGCTCTTACACTAGGCATGCTAGGCAAAGAAATGCTGGTACAACAGTATTAAGAGCAGACAACTCCTTGTCCTAGATTCTCCTATGGGTGCAGCCCTGATCTTGGAGGAGACATGACAATTTCCACTTGTCATTTTTGTGCATTAAATGAAAGTTAAAGCCGTCTAGACCTTGAAAAAAATATGAAGTTCCCTATAAAATTTGCTATTATACCTGTTTCTACAAACCAGTTTCGATTGGTGTGTCATGCATACAATAGCTTACACCACTCCAGCAACTACTGCAGTTTCCACATGCGAGTGTGACCAGGAGAAATGTGTGCAGCACTCTTTTTTATTCTTGCTTCAGAACATTCACATGTCACATTCACAATTCAGAACTCATCACATGTGACAAGAGAGGGTGACAAAGCTACCTTTGATGTTTCCAACGGTCAAAAGATTTGTGTTGATGGCTTTAAACGTGCCCACCTGATATGTGTCTCTTCTCTACATTCTTATTATCCATCTGCCTCCAATAAACCCTCCCCAAGTATAAGTAAGCAAAGCAAACTTTGTGTTCTATTTACGATCCATAACTCCCTTTCATCTAATCAGCTGCACCCCTACACAACACACCACCTGCTTTGAGGCAAATGTCATTTGTTTTGTGATATAACAAGTGTCTCTAGAGTTAGCTCCAATTGAAAGCATCAACAGTCACGATACAATGACAGTATGTTACAATGTTTTCCTCTTGTGCATTCAGGCCATTGGCTTGCTACACAGCACGCTATATACAAGTTCTGCAAGTCTATGGACTACATTAACAGCCTTATTCTATTATGAATAACAGAAAGTGGTCATGCAGGTTGTGGGTAAAAGAAACCAGCGGAAAAACACAGAGACAAAGAACAAGACCTACACAGTACAAGTGCTGGAATTACAACTGAAAATTTAATGAAAATGGTAGCCCTGACATCAAACCAGCAGCACATGTGTCAACTTCAGTAATCTGACCCGGAACAAAGCAAACAGGCATAGTAAGCTATTCAAGCATTTCAGTGATTAGGCTAACATGCACTAACAATGTAAAAATACGACCTCTTTATCTGCGAGCACTGAAGGATCAATTATGCCTGTTTGCTTTGTTCCTGGTCAGGCTACTGAAGTTGACACATGCACCGCTGCTTCAATGTCAGGACTACCATATTCATCAAATTTTCAGTTCTGCGTTTGTCTTGTGTAGCTCTTCTTTGCCTTTGCATTTTTTCACTCATTTCTTTCACCCACTAATATGAACCAACTCATGCAGCAAACAATGTTACTGAAGCAGGTTGCGGACATACTTGGTGAATGCTGTTTGGGCGAGGCATGACTAGCGAGTCTGGCTTGATCAGTGGACAGGGCAGTGGGATGAAAATCTTTTTGCTGCTTGTGTTAGAAGGAAGGCTTCCCACGTGAGGACTTCTAAAAGCTGGGAACTTGACTGTGGCATGTTGCTGTGTTGACGCCTCTGTGTAGAAGGGAAAGAAGTCTAATTAAGCACAGCATAAAGTGCAAACACTGACAGCAATGTCTGAAGTGTTTGCTAACACTTGAATCAATAATTGTGATATACTGTCTATAAATGATTCACACTTTCACACTTTTAGTTTTCATGAAGCGAAAAATATCGCTTTTGAGGGGAAAATAAATTGAATCATACAGAACAAATACTATGCCAATTTTGTCACCTTCTTGCAGGTACTTGTTTTAGCTAAACCATGATTTTTCATTCTTACAGTGATCAGCCGAATGATAAAAGTAGCAGGAACAATTCTTAAAATAAGGCATGCTGTTCACTCAAGTGTATCAGAACTTATATTAGCAGAACAAGACGGTGCATGTTAGCAAAACAATAAAATGACCTATGCCAATTTACCAGAAGATGACCTCGTTTCTTAACAGTTACTGCGAATTGAGATGAATATTTTTATTAGCAGCTTCTATAAAATTGGGGTATTTTTTGTCCAACTCTTATCACGCACTACTTTCTTTTTAACCACGCACAAAGTCCCACCGAAAAAAAGAAAGCAACATTGTCATGGTTCTGGGGAAATTACACATTACAGTAGACGACTTAGCTCAAAACGTTTTGCATCCAGAGATTTTTGCTTCAATCATCAGAAGTTTGATTTAACCTAAGTTGAAAAAATGTGACCAAAAAGCAGAATTATGCCTTATTACATGGAGACCTTGTCATATGCTGACGAATACATGAGAGGAGTTATACATAACATCAAACTGTGTTAGCGCAATAGGGTCATTAATTCCATCATACAGTGGTGCCTATCAACACAAACAATGGCCTAAATATCTAGCGTGGGCACCATTTGGTTACTTATGCCTCATCAATACCCTGAAATCGCCTGTTTTTGGCTGTGTTCCTTTTCCATGAGAAGCCATAAGGTTTGATTTAAAAGCTTTATCTCACGAAGCTATTTAATACATGAGAATGGAAAATCACTTATCTTGACAATCACTGCACCAACGCTTATTAGGCATGTTCTACTTGAAGGTGGAAGTTGAAATCTAGCAACTGTAGAAAGTAAATTTTTGACTTTTGCTATCAACTTTTTGTAATCATTGAAAACTGCAAAATATTAAACAATCAATTATGAAGTTTACAAATTGTAACTCTGCAACAAATACTGATATCACAATGTTGTGAACTGCACCCATTGACACATATCAATTGGACAAATTTGATGTATAATACACCACTTTAAGACATACTTGCTGCAGAGCACACACACAAAAGAATACATATTGATGATGACACAACCATCAACATGTCTTGCTTTTTGTTTGTGTTCCTTGTGGCAAAATGTCTTACCATAAATACTAACTAGGCCAAGCAGTTATTTTGAAGAAAATAATACACCATGCCATAGTACACCACTAATTTGCAAATAAAACTTTTGCAAAGCCTCCGTAAAAATTGTAATGATTCCACGTAAGCTGTAAAACAACATGACAAATTTGTCCACTTGCTTTAGCAGATGCAGTTTACAGAACTGCTGTACCTGTTGTTGGTACTGAGTTTTGGATTCGTAAACTTTGTCCTCAAGCTTTTTTAATGTTGTTGACTTTTTGGCAATTCATGAAAAATAGTTGGAGGCATTAAATCACAATTTTGCTTCCTACAGTTAGTAGAATTAAGTTCTCTGCCTCAAGTGCAACTGACTTTATTCAAATTCGTACAACGATTGTCTATGAAAACATTTCTGCATTTTAAGTACATTTCAATAGAAAAATTGATGTTGGGCCTGAGCTAAATTTTTCTGTTGAATGCCAACTGCAACGAATTTTCACTTTGGTTACATTTGTTATGAGTAGCACTGAAGCAATATTGGCAAAGGTGCAGGGCGGGTAATTGTATAGCTTTCTGTTAGCAGCCTTTAAACAGCACTTAAGCAGACAATGCACGCACCTGGTGGTTGTTGCTATGACGCGAGTCCCAGCACACCACCTCCAAGAGTTCTCAGCGTGGTGCCTTATCTCAAAGCTCATATCAAAAAGCCATGTCATTTCCGGCAATGGTAATGACAATGTGTTTTTTAGTTTCAGTATCAAAAAATAGCCAGCTATTCTTGTGAGATGCTTGGGACACTTCTGCTCATATTTCAAGCACCAAATTTTGTGCAGAGGATCCTCTATGGCTACACTATCCTAAACTAGAATTTTTATGCTGTCCTAATGCAGTTGGCCTTTAACCAGTATTCATTAACGACCTGTTTCGTTTACGTGCCTTTAAAACAAACTGAAAATATAACTTAATTCTTTGAGATCTGTTCAAGATCCAGGATTTTCAATTATTTGAATTTCAATTATAACGAGGCTACTGAACTGTTCTTGAGGTGTCATGAGTCATCTCGACATTTCTTCACGGTCATTTATTTGCACGTCATTTTCACAAACGTTACAAAAAATCATCAGCCTTTATGTACACACGAGAGAGCAATGATACAAGCAATTAGTATATTTCATTTTTACTAAGTGCAGGTGCTGAACGTGGCTGTATTGAGTCCTCTTGGGTGGCCACAGGTACAAAGCCATCACTGAAACAGCGCCCTGAAAGGTACTCTTCGGTAGATATGGAAGCTTGTATCTAAAACACAAATAAGGAAAAAAGATCAGCATTCTTTATAAAAAGCATTTGAATTGATAGCTAGATTCAAAGAAAACAGTGACTAACTGGTACAATTTAACTTCTGTGTCAAGTGAAAAATCAAGAAAAATTACAATTCTGTTACCCAACAGTCATCATTTCAGAGAAGCCATGCAATAAGGATGGCACAATACCTCGCATTCTTTGCCGCCGATGCTGAAAATGCTTCCTTCTTCAATTGCATCAACCTCCTTCACTTTGTACCCAAATGCAGACGACAATCTGTATTGTATTTATGAGCCAAACATACAAAGAAGGAAAGGAATACTGACTAAATGTTTGAGCCAGCAGTTTTCATCCATTAATTTATTTCTCTTTGTCAATTCCAATATTGCACATGACAATTTACACAGTGTCAGCAAGATGTGCTCTGATAAAATTCCAACAAATATCAACACAAGATATAAGAGTATGAACAGCAGGACATAAAATTGGAAGAACAGGCAAGAAAGCTAAATTGAATTAAACTAGAGAACAAGCGGGAACAGCTGACATAAACAAAGATGATATTCCTGCAGCCTTATTGAGCCACACAAAAAAAAGAAAGAAAAAGAGAGGAAACACCCAGTGTTACTACGTTTTCAAGTTTTTCACTCTATTACTGAAAAAAGAACCTTGCTTGCTTTTTCAAAAAATTCTAAGTTGCACAGATGTGGCTTTGCTTCTCCAATTAGAAAGCTATTGCACATGAGGTTTAATGCTATTTGTTGTTTCCTGAAGAAGCACAATTTATCTACTATATAACCAGTTACCACGCATCTAATGCATGCAAACAATTGGATAGAACTCACTCTTTTCCCTCCAAGCTTCTCAACGTGGCTGACCGTCCTTTGATTATGAGCACAGCTGCATCGAAAAATGCCCACGGAAAGTAAGTTCCAGACATCATAAAGCAACAAGTAGTGGTGCAGAAATAGTGAAAGGGAAAGAGAAAACAAGGAAAGGCGGTGAGAATAACCATATGGACATCCGCTTGGCTACCCAGCCTGAGGGAAGAGGGATGAGAAATTGAAATAATGAAGGAAAAAACAAGAGGACAGAGTGAGTGAATGAGTGGAGTAGCAGACACAACGTGGCTATAAGCGTTTTCTCAGATGCCTTGATTTCAACGAAGTCATTAAAGCATGAATCATTTCAAATGGGTAGTGCAACTTACCATCACCTTCCCACTTCTTGTGCTATGCATGAAAAAGAACAGTCACATGTCAGTGTAAATACTTCTGTCAGATTACATTCCACTGCAAGAGAAACGGGAGCAAAACTCACTTTTTTCATTGACTTCTTGCACCAGACAACGCTGTAGTAACGAGCGTTGTTAGTGGCTCCTGGTGCATCAGACAGAGGTAACTGTGTTCTGGTATTCTGCACTGGTGTTGGCAGTGTTGGTAGGCTGCATCGATTTTAACAGTGGGTCAGTGCTACAACTTTCAAAGCATAGTTCACAACAGGGTGGTGCAGTATGTCTGAAATTATCAGCAAAGTATCCTCTAAACCTAAACCAATATCTGAAACTAAGAACTCCTTCTCACATTTTTTTTACCTATGTGTGTTAACAGAAGGATAAACACATAATATACAAAGCTGTTAGACAAGAAGATATAAAAAAATTAGTCACTTTTGACTATGTCAAAATATTCAAAATAGCAATATATTAGCTAAAAAATGTTACAACCAGCATTTACTTTTGTTTGTTAATACAACCTACACACGCTACCAGCTGCAATGTCTATCATGGCAACTTTGTTTTCACTTTATGTTGGTAACAGGGCTTCACAACTATGTGGTGAGAAATCTTTTATGCTGAAGGGTAAACTAACATTTAAAAAATTCCATTAGAAGAGATTCTAAATGTGATGGTCACAAAGGGTGCACAACATCAGGAGCAGCACTGTAAGCAACAGGGCAGTTAAATCATTTTAATGTAAAGCTTGAGACAGACTAGTTACCTTTCATTGCAGCTGTCAGCATCTGGTGAAGGTCTGGTTTGAGCATTCAGCTCTACACGGACCTTCTTCACTGCGTCTTGTGCAGCTGGGCATTGGTTGACAAGGTTCACTATATCACCGATACTTCTTTTCTGAGCCCCCTTGTCAGACCCAGTCACAGTGCTGCAAAGCTCTGGCTGTTCCTACAAGGGTAAAGCTTAGCTCAGTCATGAAGGAGGACCTTATGTAGCAGGCTAGCAAACACATGATTGGTAACTTTAGAGGGCATTTAGTTTTCCTCATCAATTACATTGAATTATAACATCAGCCACAACCAGTGATGTTCATCTGTCCCAGCAGTTTATTCAGAAGCAACAGCAATCATAATGTAGTTTTAAGAAAAACATAATAACTCAATTTACTACTTCTGTCTTCAAGTAAGTATTAACAAGCCAACAAGAGAATCAGAATTTATTGAGAGCTCTTTGCTAAGAAAAACTATTGATCTCTCATAGTCTAGATGTCACTTCATAATGTAACACAATCAATGAACCACCAAAGGTCACAGCCAATGACACCAGTGGTCACATTTTGAATCAAACCATGTTTGAATAGAAACTAGGGGTGTGCAAATAGTGATTTTTGAGACCAAATCAAATAGTGCCAGAAGCAAATCAAATTGAATTGCAAACCTTTCGAACAATGAACAGCCATTATCACAATTAATATAAAACAATGTTCACATCCCAGTATTCTTGAAGTTCGCAAGTTTCTGTCATTCACTGCCATTTCTGTCAAGTTTCTGTCATAGTATGCTATAAAGCATTATTCATTAAAAACAGAAATGGGGCATTACAAGAAAACAAGGATTTCCTTTGCATGCACAGGACTCTTCAGAGAGTGCAAATGATCGCTGTACAGCCTGTAAGGTATGGCTACCTAAGTGACATAGCCTGCTCCACTATGCATTTTCTCATGTTTTATGTATAATACTATGTCCGTGGGGGTGAAAGCTTACCATACCTTTGCTCCAATTTTATGTTTATTTGGGTGCAGGTGGCGTTTTGAAACATTCAAAAAGCATTGAAAAAATATCAATATTTACGAATATTGACTAGTCAATTTGAATATCGAACAAATAGGAGACTATTCGATTCAAAAGTTTCGAATATTTGCACACCCCTAATAGAAGCCATGTAATTGCCATGTTTATTCTTGGTAGAAAATAGGCTGTTTAAATTTTGTTCTTGTTCCTTAGTGAAATGGCACAAACCCCACAGGGGGATCAGCCATGAATCAGGCAGTGAAAAAACTATTATTATTTATTTTTCTTAGGAAAATAAGGTGAAGTGAAATAAAATGTTGATTGTGAAAGGTATTAAGGATAAGATATCTCAATATTGTAGAAAATGGCATAAGCAAACATAGTTGATGAGATCCTGTTACCCATTACATCTCAGCATGAAGGAGTAATAGTCACAACTTAAGTATGTCTAATTAGAACTCATTTCTATTAGGTGCTTACATATGGATTCAAGTGCAACAGTAGAGTTCCCACAATAATTATCTGAAACCCTTCCCCCTGCAAACCTTGTAGTCTGTAGTGTTATTTGAGACATAAGAACCATGATCCGAGTTCTGACCATTACCAGCTATTTTGTATATTAGGATGAGAATACACAATGATGTGCAGCTAGGTGCCCCTCAGCAATCTGCACAACATGTGCTCTGATCTATGTTTCAAAACACGGGCAGGGAAAGAAGTAAAGAGGTAGTGAAAAATCAGAAGTGGAGACCTGCATGCAGAAAGGTGCCTGCTGTATATAGCTACCATCCTTCCTAAATAAAAAAAAAAAGAAAGACGGAAACTGCAATAAATATACAAACACACAGAAACCACAATATAGACGAGAGTGATCTTGAGAAAATATCTTGTAAGAACATGTAACAAAACAAACGAAACTGCTTTTAGTAGAGACAGGTTTATTATTGTTGTTTTTATATATGGGTAGTACAGATCATTAAATTAGCGAGAAGGAGGGTATTCAATGTGAACGTCTTATGGGTACGTGCATATGTTTGAGGCAACAAGGCAAAAGAATGTAGGTGGCAAGTGCAGGTGAAGAATGATGTGCTCATGCTGCACACGATTTGACCTTCCTAGTTAAGTTTAGTGAAATGGGTGAAAAAAATGACTTTTCATGAACAAAAGCTGGGAAAATGGGCGCGTAGATTAGTTGTCTCGGTAACGGATAGAAACAGTAGAAGAGGAGGAGTTCCACCACTAAACTGGACGATTTCCTGTAGTGGGTGGGTTCCATTAGTTGAGGATCAAGCAAGCAAGCATCACGGTGAGAGGCTAGAAAGCAATCGTACAGTATCAGTCGTGCACATGTGCATACATTCAACAAAACGCAATGGACATCGTCTGCTGCTGTCTGTTTGCATTCGGGTTGATACAATGTTCTGTGCATAATTTTGCACGACTGATATCTTTCCCTCTTCGATTTGCAAGGTTGGGACGCTCAGAATAAAAGCGTGACATTTACCTTTACTCTCACAGCTGAAGCAGTCGACGCTGGCTTCAAGAAAGGGCTGTTAAATTTCTTATTTGCAGATTGCTGAAGAATAGATGACTTGCGCATGTTTTCTTACACGCGTTTAAAGATCACGAATAACTAAACGCGTTGCAAATTATTTGTAACAAACAGTTTCACATAGAATACACTCAATACATGCATTATGAAAGATGCATTCAGAAATCAACATAACCGCGCTAAATCTTCTCGCTTTCTTTGTTTGCTGCATGCAATCGTCTGCCGCACTAACTTTAGCATCATGAAAAAGAAAATGAACAACTATGAGGCGTAAAACAATATATATAAAATAACATGCATAAAACTAAATTAATCTTACATTTAAATATGAAATCGCAAAGAAAAAATATTTTTTGTTGTAAAATATTTTGTAAGAGAGGCGGTCATCGAGACAAAGCCAGTCAGAATAAGAGACTCAGTTCTAGCCAAATCAAAATCTGGCCACTGATGTGAACCTGAGAGCTTGGAGTGGGGCGAGTTTGCTTGCCGTCTTGTTTTCCCGCACAGACTGCTCAGGCTCGCTGTCACCACTCCATTTCGCTGCCCAGTAACTACCAAAGCGTGCTCACTTGTTCAACTGAAGTATGTAGTGCATGCTTGGCGAAAACAATCCGCCTCGATGCGTCAGTGAAATGGGCAACACCAACGCGACCCAATGTAAGTGCCAGCATTTTCTCTTGGGCCTTCTTATCAACGGCTTGCCCTGTGTTCCAGTTTTATCTGCTATGCCTTAGCACCCTTATGGGCGTGACGAAGCTGCGCGAGGCACTATAGAGTTGTAGTTGTGCCTTTGCGGTTCGATCTCCGTGACCTGTAGTGACCCAAAACGTACTTTGACCGGCCAATCGTGTCGGGAAAAGGTGCGGGAAGCTTTCACTCCCTCTAATGCAACGCGGAACTGCGGGGCATAACTATAACGCTCTCGGCATGGTTTCAGAACACGTCGCCAAGCTGGGACACATACTTTGGAAAGTCTGCTTTGCATAAAGGACATTCGCATATTTGTGCGCGCTTTTTTTTTTTTTTTTACTTGTTTGCGATAACATCTGCTTTAGCGTAGCAACAGGTGAAATTCGCAATGCAGCAGCTGGTTTCTTTCACTCAAACCGCCGAATTTCACTTTGACTGTTCATTTAACTTTTCTCGTACACTTCTATCAATTTAATTGTCCGCATGCCTAAATTGCTGGCGTGAGCCTCACGCGTTAACTTTCGCCGTACCTGGCCCAACGCAGTTTCGGAAGTTTTTGTACACTATCGCAAATGTCGACGCTAATTGTTCCCACGCATGCAGTTCTGCTACTACCAATGACAAGTAAAGCGGTCTCAAGATACCGGCGCAGTTATTATGGCAGCTGCCGAAGTGGTGTGGAAAAAAGCTGTTGCAGTATATTTTGAGGACTTGCGTGCGATTGGCTCTATTGTAAAAAACTAAAGTGAACTAAACTAAAAACCTAAAAAACTAAAACTATAAAAACCTAAGAAACTAAACTAAACCACATATTTTTTTCGTTCATTATGTATTCTTTACGACTCAATAGCATAGGGCATGCGCGACGTAAAGCAGTCACGTCTTCCTTGCGTTGTCACTGACGTACTGGTAACCGTTGGGCGATGCGCGCCAGAGGTTCGTTTAAAAACTGCGTGCCGTAGTGGCCATAGTTTCGTCCAACCACTGCAGCATGCAGCTGTAATGCAGCGACGGTGTCGCGATAAAGTGTAATTTCCGGCGGCTTTTGCGCAAGGCCGGTCTTATCAAATAACGGCGCGCACTAGCCCTTTTGCAGCCTTAAAAAGTTATCAATTCAGTGTGCTTTTTTTTTTTTTTTTTGCCGAAGCGTCAGCTAACTTGGCAGCATTTGGTCAGAATATATATGTATATATATATATATATATATATATATATATATATATATTCCTTTCCGGAATGTTCCATACTCACAGATCGCCCCTGTGTTTGCAAACTGTGCTTCACCAGAATTACAGCGGGAAAGAAGCATACTGAGCATGTTGGCACAGTGTGAGCAGATAACTTTTGTGTGTTTGGTGTAGAGCATAAGTGGCTTTTCATGGTAAAAAAAAAAAAAAAATCGGATGTTTTGCATGTCAGAATCATGATCTCATTGCAGAGCACACCATTGCAGGGGGCTCCGGATTAATTTTGACTACCTGGGGATCTTTAATGTGTACCCAAAGCATGGCACAGGAATTTTTGCATTTCACTCGCATCGAAATGCAGCTGCTGTGACTTACTGTGCTAGCTTGCAATCTGTTTATTGAGTTTATTTGCTTAGTTTCTTGGCTCTCGTCAATTTTTTGCAGGTGAAGTCACAACCATAATAGAGAGCTTTAAAGTTCGTGTATGTAGGCTTTGGGTACCCAAAGGGACCTTTGCACACACAAAGCACCCTGGCCTGCTTGCTTTCATTTGTATACATTCCTGCATTCTTTTGTAGAGCAAACGGTTTGTGTCCCCAAATGTTGAGTGCCGAAAATCCAGAACTCTAATTATGACCTCACCAGGTCCAAAAAGAAAGTGCTTTTGGCCTGTTTCGAAAAGGTTGTTATTATGGCACACAAGACCCTAGAATTCAATTTTACTTCTTCTTCTGGTTGTTGAGGCGATCTCTCAATAAAGACGTTTAATGCTGCTATTATTTATATTTATAAACTGCCAATGCTAAGTGTTTTTTTTTCCACCTTTCCACATACTATGCACAACAGTTCATTTTAAATTCAGTGTTATCTTCAGCGCTCTTGCTGGCTTTGCTTCCCAGCAATTGTAAGGTGACACTTTCAATGAATGTGGTTTTTAAGGGTTGTCATTGCTTGAGCTCATTGGTTGTACATTACAAGAAAAGGTTTCAGCAAAAAGTACTGACAGAACAGTAGGGAAAAAAGAACCTCCATTCTTAATATGTGGAGGCATCCACTGAGGTGTCCCTCATGGCCTATTGTACAGTTTTCTGATACTAATGCTTACCAATTAATTCGGCTTGCAAGTACTTGAGGAACCCTTTGTAACACAATAATTGGCAGTTATATTGTAGAGCCTTTCAATGCTTTAGTGCTTGCCTCTGGTCGATTCCATGAGAGATGAACATAGGTCCGAAAATTGATATTTTAGATTCCATGAAATGTTTTATATTTTATGCACATATCACTTGGTAGCACGAAAGTGAACTCTGTTTCTTTAGTGACTGGATAATACAGGAGGGAAAGAAATAACTGAAGTTCTTCAGTGTGGAAATGCCATTTTCATGTACTAGGCATTCTTACAAATTCACAACAGTATAAAATACGAAATGTTATGGCTACATAGAAGGGATTTTTTGTCTAAGATGGATATGTAAGGAATAGTAAGCTAGAATTTGTCATGGCTGCTGGAGCCGTACAAATATATTATATTTAAACATTCAAAATATTCAATACTCGTTAAAAGGTTGCTACTTTAGCGAATTTTCATCTATAAGCCAATGCATGTAGCTTTTTGAAACTTGGCCGGCTATGAGAACTCAACTTGTTCAGCAGTTATGGTGAAAATTGCTGCTGTAGCACAAATACATCCTTTTACAAATTGTGTGAAATTGCCTGTTTTGATTAAAAATGAACCCTCTTAAAAAATAATAGTAAAAATTAGAATTTTTCTTTTTTCAGAATCTTGTAAATAACTGTTCACAGACACTGGAAAAGAGAACATTAAAAGACATGGGGCATTATTTTGTTTTCAATGACAATAGAAGTGGCAGCTTCACCAGGATGTATCAAAGTGCTAAGAAAAAGGAACGTCGGAATAAAAAATTATGGATGATGAACATTGTCCACTGTAGCATTGTGGGCTGTGCACAAGTTGAAAGTTGAAAAGGGACTTGTGTTTTCTTGTTTGATTGCTATTGATCATTTCAAGGCTCCATCTTCCTGTGATCCTCTGTCTTGTGTGGCACATGAAAATGATACAACTTGATTAATTTTGTATTTCCTTTTCAATGAAAGGTGGAGTCAAAACTAAAGGCTGAGGAATCAGTTTGGTGAGAGTTCGTTGAGCTCTGTCTTCTGCTTAGCTGCTGGTGTCAAGTTGTCAGCAGCAAGTATCACTATTTATTTTTTCTTCAGTGAGAACACTGATGCTGCATTTTGTTTGGGCAAAGTTTAGCAGGAAACTGGTGAAAAGAAACCTTAGTGTGAGTAGGTGGAGGCGGCAGTGAGGACGAACAGGCAGCAAAAGAACTGCACTGTTATGGGTACCATACAGGCATGTCTTTCACACACTCGAGTGTTCCTTTTCATAAAACTTGTGACACTGCACAGTGCAACAGCAGTTAGATCCATCATTTACTGTTAATGTCCCCAGTGTCACAAACTCCTCTTGGAACGGCTGGGGCAACGTCCTTCAGCAGCGGGCAGCCAATGGGCTTTCATGAGGTGCATGGCGAGAATGTGCGCCTGGAGCAAGGCGGCAAAGTGGCACGCCGAGCAGAGAGCTTCTGCAAGGCAATTGTCTTCAGCTCCCGGCCTGTGCAGGTCAACGAGAGGGTGGTGTTGCGCATCACAGAGCTCTCCAATGGCTGGAGTGGTGCACTGAGGTGAGTGCTTTGCCATCATTAGTGAACTAAAGCCTGTAGATGTACGACGTAACTCAATCAACACGTAGTAAAATAAAAATTTTTGCACAAAACAGACAACCACAAAAGGAATGCACACATAGTGGTATAATTCCTAGATGGAACAGCATCTGTCCAATGTTCTGCACAAAAAATGTAGTTAATTGCCATTGTGCATCAACCAGCCGAGCAGTCAATGTCAATATGTGTATTGCTAATTGCCAAGCATTGAAGTACTGGCGTGCAGACATCAGATAATGGTTGCTAATGTCATCTCCTTTGAATCATGGTACTGACAAATAAATAGTCATCTAGTCTGTGGGAGCTAATTAGGTTTCACTTTATCTATTGCATTCTAGTAATGTTCTGCCTGTCACTATCTTGTAAAGTTACCTATGCTAGTCCCCACCTCTGCACTGCTTTTATTTCACCAAGACTCCTGTTGTCACTTGCTGATCTCCACCACCAACCAGTTAGCCCTTTATGGATGACTGTTGTCTAGAGGCAACATACCAGGAAAAAAAGATTTTTCTGCTGAGTTGTGGCATTGAGTACGAAGTTTCTGGCTAAAATGTCTTTGGCCAACACTGAATAACTGGCAGCAAGCGTCACCTGTGAATTTATAGCAGAAACAGGATGAGGAAGAAGTTTGGCACATGACCCACTTTCTTTTGAAAGTACGGTCAGAGGAGAGACTGATGCAAGATCTCCACCATTACTGGTATCGCACACATGATGTAAAGCAAATCAAATGTACACCTCTAGTTCACGTATGATGAGAGATGTCAGTATTACAGCAGACCCCCCTATTACTGCACAAGTTCCAGCAAAATATCTTTTTCTTTTCCGTGATTATTCTTATTCTCCATGTGTTTTGCATGTTTAAATAGGAAATAGCAATGTTCTTAGGGTTTTTGTATGTCTCGTCCTTAAAGAGTTAATGATGCTCCCATCAACTTGTCAACTTTGAACTCCAGTGCTTGTGGTAGGTGGACATTCCCACCAGTTCTTGCTTGATAGATATCAGCACCACTGCTCGCACCATCTCATGACACCGAATTCACTTAGCTTACATTGAACTGTGAGTGTCTGCAGAAAACTTTCTGGTGGGGGGGGGGAATGTACTGAAGGCAGGTAATGATTTTTACTAGAAGTGAAAGAAGAGGAGTGTATGTTGGGAAAAAGAAACAAAGCAGGTGAAGTTACTAAGTTTTTACTGCTTCATAACTTTACACATATTCTGTGTCTGTGCTTTGGTATACTTCATTAAATAAACCACTAATTGCCAGCATTGCCATTGACCTCATACCTCTTTTGCTACTAAAACTTTGTTTGAAAATAAAGTAAAAGTTAGTGTGAGCGGGAATTTCATGCTTGATACAATGAGACGTAGTCTGAAGGCATGCATGCAGAGCCTTTGGTTATTTTGGCATTGAGCAAGGAGGTACAAGGGAATGCATGCCAGCAGTGGCAATCTTTCAGCCCAAGTGGGTAAAAAATGGGTGAAAAGTTCGCCGTTGGGAGGTGTGATTGCACCACGGAGTGTGCAACCACTTGCCATTGACACAATCTACACAACACTGCCACCTTGGAACCATTGTAATAAGAGGGATCTGGGCTTCAGAGAGTCGCAGTGCCCTCGCAGAAAAAAAATTACAGCAAGAGAAGGAAACAAAAAAGTTGGAAAACTAGCATCCGGATTTGTTACTGCTGTCACGTGGGCACATAAGCATTCCTAGGAGCAGATTGAAATTGCTAGTGTGTGTATTACACGCATTTTGACAGTGGTGAGCTGTGCATTTGTTTGACAGAAGGTCATGTCAGAAACAAAAGAGAGAGAGACGCTCGGAACTACTGTGTGCTCCGATTGGTCTGAGCGTCTCGACAGCAAGAAGGCGCTTCACAGCATGGTGTCCAAGATTGCACGGGTGCGTCATTATAATCTTAGAGATCATGCCACGGAGCGTCACTTCTGGTGAGCAGTAATGGCAGCATTTATTTTTCAGTATCAAAAACAACTATTTTTCCAAGCTCTTTGTGACACTTCTGCTATTATTTCAAATTTTACACGGAGCCTCCTCTGTATCTACATTATCTTGGACTAAGCTTTTTACGCAATACAATATTTCAATGCAATCGGCCTTTAAAGGAGGAATGGGGAAGGTTAACGGGGCATTGGAGCGGTGCTTAATGGTTAAACACCATGCTGACTTTGCTTTGAACAATACTGCAGCACTGCTTAGAATGCTGAATTACACTCCCCAAGAAAGTTTAGTTTGAGGGAAGCACCTTGGCGGAGTGCAGGCGATGTGACATAATAGGCTGAATCGCTCATCCTAAGATAATTCTGAGTGACGCTGGTTTTGTTAACCAATGCCACCATGCATCCAACGCTGTAAGAGCAACATGTCTGGCTGCACTTTGCGAGTGCAAACGGACGTGTCATCAGGTGTTGAGATCGATGTGGCAAGGCCTCATTATATGGCTGAAACACCAGAGATGTGGATGGCATGTTTGGCGCATAAGTAAACATGTACCACCAAATACAACTGTGCAAAATAATGTCAGAGCATCTTGGAGGCTCTGACATTATTTGTAGGCTCTTCTATGTCATGGGAGTGCACTTTGCACATAGCCAAGTGGCGCAGTGCCTCTGCATAGATCTAGCCTAGCTAAGTCTAGTGTTACATTTGAAGCTGAAATGTTGGTAACATGCAGTTAGACGCAGTGGTGCCAGGGTATCTATAAGCATCAGTTGATTACACAGGCAAGCTATTAATTGCAGAAGCTCAAAATCCACACCCGATTCCCTCTTCCAATTGCTTATCTGCGTGCAGGCTGGGCTTCACGTCTCACGACCCAGTCACGCTACAGGGAACTCTACCAAAATACGCTTGCCCGGATCTGACCAACAGACCAGGTAACTGGGCCAAGGCGCTGGGTGAAAGGTATGGTTCTTTGCCATTTGACTCACTTTATGTAGGTAATACATTTCTTCCAGTTTAACCAAGTTCAACCATACAACCATATTTTAAGATAATAATTTTCATTTTTCATTCTTTTTGCCCTCTGTGATCGATTGTATGAGGCTTTGCCCACCCTATTGTCAAGATCGATCATGCAAATGAAAGAGCTTAATAAAATCTAGCAAAAAGAATCCTTACAAAATCTGGCCCAAGTGAAATAGTGCCCCATTTGGGCAATCAAGCAAACACCCACAGTACGAGAGCTGCATTTCAATTTCACTTAGCAGCACAGTACCACACAACAAAGTAATGTGTCACTTGGAATTGGTGGCAGGGGCTGCTGGCAAGAAAACTGTGTTTAGAATGTTCAATACTTATTATGAAGTTTGATACAATCACTGTTCCAGATATGAAAGCTACCCTTGAGAAGGACTTTTGTAATAGCAAACTGGTTTGACTTCATCTATGTAATTATACATGATTCATCATCATCATCATCATAAATGAGTGTTTATAAGGTCCACTGTAGGATTAAAGTCTCTCGCAGTGATCTTCATTCTCCTTGTCCTACGCTAACAGAACTGATCCTGTGCCTGCTGATTTCTTAGCACTCCACGTAATCCTCCGCTGCCTTACTTATTTCTTGAACTGACTGTTATTTTACTCCGAAGTGAGTGCACACTTAGTTTTTTTGCAAAGAGATCATGGTGCTATTCATATATATATATATATATATATATATATATATATATATATATATATATATATATATATATATATAATACACTCATACACATACAACCGTTATTTACTCAAATCTGAAATGCCCACACTTGTATCAGGCACACATTTTTCATTGTTGGAAAAGGGGAAAATGTGGAAGCCAGTTAAACATTGTTTGTTCGTGATTGCCTGTGCGATTTCAATTTACTAGTAGCTTCTAGAAGAGGCAGGAAAAAAGAATGCCAAGCACACTTGTTAAAAGCACTCACTGACTGACCACCTTCCTATGCTGTGCACTGTTCTGTGTATTGTTACAAAACAGAGTGGTAAAAAATGTATGTACAACCAACTAGCCCACTTCACAGCACTTCTAGCTGCACTTCATTTAAGTTCACTTGTCAGATATGGACCCTGCAATAATGCCCCCCCCGACTAGCCCTATGTAGCTTTAAGTGACATAGCAAGTAATGAATAATGGCTCCTAACTACTGCTAATATTGTAATTACCAATTGTGTTTTGTGCGGACAAAAATTTATGAAGCAGTAAGGTTTCTTCAACATGTTGTTTGTGCGGGCAGTGAAGATGCATCATTAGCCACGAAAGCACTATGCCTAGTCTTTGCCCATAAAGTCATGCCTTGCCTGTGTTTGATGGTTGCAGACACAGTGCCTTTTCATGTGCATAAATCTGCTCAGGTAATGCTCGATGTGGGGCAGTGATAATGCAATATGACGAGTGGTGCTTCATTTTCATGCTCAATTCTGATAGAAATAACAATCATCAATAACATGATTCTGTAGATTTTGTGGAAGGATAAAACAAAGCATAGGAGAGGCTAGGAAGCCAAAGAACACAAAATTTTACTAGGAATGGGGCGAAACGAAGAAGAATGCTACAGCAAACAGCATAAAAACGGTACTAGATTATAGAAAAAACAGCACGAGTGCTGTCCGTGACTTGTGCTGTCCATTTCTCCAGCCTTAGTCCCTCTTTTATGCTGTTTTCCATATTATGTCGTCATAGCAACAAGCCCTACTGACAACCATTTTGCAAGATCATGCTCGTATTCTTGTCAGTGCAGTCTTTGAGTGTCTTGTAGAGATTGAGATCAATTGAATGAATTTGGCAACAGAAGTTGTGAATAATGAACCATTGTGCATGATCCTCTAAACTTGTATTTGTGGTGGTAATTGCCAATGCTTTGCACTGACACTTTCATGCAAACTTTGCAGGTATGCCACGGAGGGCACATTGCTACATTACTATGTGAACAACATGGGAGAAGTATTCTTTGGCATTAATGGCGAGGAGAAGGGGCTTTTTCTGAATGGTGTTGACACCAGAGGGCCTCTATGGGCACTCATCGATATCTACGGCAACACTACAGCCATCAAGATGGTCGGTAGGTGTCCAGAAATGACTGTCCATAAAAATTAACAAGATTGAAACCAAAACTGGAAAAAATAACTCTAATACTGCTCACTGGAAATGAACGAGATCCAAAAAAGTTAAAAACCAGCTTGGCTCCTTGGCATGACCTCCAAGAGTGCGCACTCAGACAATGCACTGAAAATCTTGGAGGCCATGCTCTAGAATGTGTGTAATGTCTGCTAACCACTAAGTACAGTCAAACCTCGTTAAACCGTTGGCTGGAGCTCGGGAAAAAGTACGTGCTAAAGGGTAGTACTGCTTAACCGAAATAGCATGAGCTCTCGCCCACTTACCTGTCGAAAACGGAGCTCGGAGAGAGTGCGATGAAAGGGGGAAAAACATGCAGTATTTGTTCACTTCGCGTGACAAAGGGGTTACTTTCTTTTGATGCCTCGGCGGCATAGCAGGGGCGACAGCAGCCTCCAACTTACTGAAGCTGCGAGCCAGCTTTTCAGCCAGCCCCCTCTTCTCGGCAAACACTTGCATGGCAGATTCCTCGTTGGCGTTACGTATTCTCCGTGCACGCGCGCGGTAGCGCTGCAAAAGTCACGGGGCGCCTTTTTCATTGCAGGGCGCTCTTCTCGTCGCGATGATTGCATTCATGAGGCTAACATAACGTGCAGCTTCTGCCACTGTCAGGCCTGAATCGCCCGTGCTGTTGCTTTCTGTGTCGTCCTCATCACTGTCGCTAGTTGACACTTCGGCAACAACAGAGGCAACGATGGCGAAAAGTCGAACCTCGTAGCCGACATCTCTTCACGGTCGCAGCAGCAGCAGCACTGCCGAGCAGCTTCTTTGCATTCCAAATGCCACACTCCGTAGTCAACAGCAGATCCCTGTCGCGTGCCAGCGCCGACTTCTTCGTGTCAGGTTCGATATCACAAACAATGTCTAATTTTTCTTCTATGCTGAGCACTCGGCGTTTTTCTTATCCGAGCTTCGGCATGACACGACTCCTTGATTGCACGATGCCACAATGCTCTCTGACACGGCGCCGAAATTATGTTGATGTGGCTTCACGCGCAAACGTATGGGGTGCTTGGAGGCCATTGTTCCGACCTCTGAGGCTTGTTGTTCTGCCACGCCACCCGATGGAGACGACGCACCGCCGTGTTTGCGCGACGAAAAGTGGAAACGCTACGTGTTAACCAATATGTACACAATAAGCTGCTACGGTTTATGTAGATACAAAACTCGTTATGTTCAATGGCTGCTGAGTCAGGGATTTGACTTTACTACTTTTGTAACGAAACTACTGTTTAAGTGGGTACGGTTTAATGTGATTTTACTGTACGTGCATCTTATACTTAATAAGAAAATGAGATAATTACCAGCCCTGCAGCTTTGCCAAGGTTGCTTCAATATATATTGCCGCTATCTTCGTCCCTACAGTGTGACAATATGCTACTTATTTATAACTATCTTAGAAGTGAAATTTTGTTGTTGGCCTTTAACAACTTTAATTAGAAGTCCTCACTTATATGAGGTCCTGAATTTTGCACACTGTGCTTGAGCCATTATCTCAGACACATTATATTAGTTTTTTACTTGCTGAATGCTGCTCAAAGGGGCCCTGAACCACTTTTTATTGAAATGGAGAAAGACATTTGAAGTGAAAATAGGCTATTTCAGAAATACTTTGCCGCAAAAAGTACTTCAATGCGTTCAGCAGAAGTGAAGCTTTTGGCGATCAAACACGGCCTCCACTGTGCTCCCGTTCCTTTTTCAATGCCTTGTGCTCCAAAGGCTACGGTGCAGTGGGGTGGGCCCGTAACGCTCCACCTTCTATATGTCACCGTGGTGCACAGTTTAAATTTCATTTTGGATGTTAACATAGATGCCACAACTTCCGCCTTTGGTGCCCTACGACGCGCTAAACATAAGCCAAACGCGGTTGTCCTCAGCGAGCCATAGTGCGCCTAGCCAGTGGACTCGTGGCGGCACCCCGAAGTGGCTGCAGTATCTATGCCATGTAGGCAACTACAGCTCGATATTGACACGTGTACTTATCTTTATCGGGCGACCACGTTTCGCCGCCTGACAAATGTAATCGCACAGCGCGGGACACGCCTGCATGTATCTGAAGTTTCTGGAAAGTTATCGATGCTTCTACCCGGCTGTCTGTTGTCGCCGAACCTTGTGTTATCTGATTTCATCGCGTGACACGAATGGTGTAGAACTTTGTGGAAGGCACGCGGGTCCGAACGATTAGTCTGGAACATTCGACGACTGCTGTATAAAAGTCGACGCGCTTGACCCGCAGATCAGATTTTCGACGATCGCCTACCGTGTCCGCCGCTATCGTTGTGGTATAAGTGTAGCCTATTTTTGTGGGCACAGGTTCGCCCAATAAAGGTTAGTTTTTCTTTCACAGTATTGCTACTGTGTTCTTGAACGTCACCACCACGTGACAATATTGGCTATCGACCAATAGCAGCCGTCTAAGGAGAATGACGAAATAAAGCGTTGCATGACAAAAGAAAGCGTCCAGAAGATAGTGAAGACAGAGCCTTTTGTTGAAAGAGAGCCCTTGAGAGAAAGGTAACTTTGTGATCCGCTGGGGAGCTCCACGCGCTGCGTACGACAGCAAAACTTGGCTGAGATGTACCCGGACGCCCGCGGACTAGGTTATTTCACCAAGCCCGAGGTGTGGCTCAGGGCCCCTTTAATATTTTTAAAACTGCGATATGTTCAGTGAATATGTCATTCTGCATTTTAAAAAGCTTAGTGCATAGTACATGGGGTGTTGCTGTGGCTTTAGTAGGCAATGTACTTGTCGCTTTCAACGAGTACTTTTTTTTTCTTGCAGAGGATGAGCAGTTATTGAACAATCGAAATGAGATCATTCGAAATGGTAAGTTCTTGTTGAAGTTAAAATTTCAACTTGCAGGTTACCTTAGTTGTTTTCTGTACCATCTATGCAGTAGACCACCTCTAAGCCAAACATCATAGCCACAGTTCTATAAGTGATGGAAAAAAGCAATAAAATTATACGGTGCCTTTATTGCATAAGGACAATATTGTACATTCAAGCCTCGATATAACGAACACGAATATAACAAAGTATCAGATATAACTAAGTAAATGTAAAATTTGGTTGGTCATGGTTTGTCTCAGTGGAGTATTCTACTGCTATAACAAAATCAGTAATGTAAGATTTGACACATTGTTGATGAAGCAAATTTTTGTTTGCACGTGCCTCGAGATACATTCTGGTAGCCAAAAAGTCAAATACAATTGCCAACTGATTTTTCAGACCTGATGGCTGCAAAGGCTCCAAGTACATGCAGGCAATACGTGTGGACACAGTTAATTGAAACTGTGGAACAAAACCAGGGCCGGTATAGCATAAAACTATACCAATCTGTTTTTATTGCAAATCAGCCATTAGCCCTCCGTGATAGATCAAAATGGCTCAGGCTCTGTCCATATGTGTGGTGCCGGCCCATGTGGGCTGGACCTGAACCATTCTGACCTGTCATGGACGGCGAATGGCCAATTTGGAATAAAAACAGATTGGAATAGTTTTACGCTATAGGGCCCCAGTTCACTAAATCGTAAAAAAATGCGTTCAATGGAACTACGATTGGGAAATGAAAAAAAAAAGTTTATGTATTGCGAATATAGGTAATTGGGCAGTGAATGCAGCACATTGAGTGTGTGGTTTATGTGGGCAAGACACCTCAAGCACCCTGCAATGATGTCCTAATGAACAACCAGCTAATGCACCAGCACGTGTACTCGTTTAAATTAACATATATTTTGGTGTGGGGCTACCTTTTGTTTGTCCACATCCCTAGTGCTTTATCCAAAACTTAATTTGAATGAGAGAGATTTCTTATGTACGAACTGTGCCATCTATTTATCCAAGCAGCACAGAAAGCAGTCAATATTGGCTCGAAGTGGGACCACATTGACCCTACATCAAACATTATTGATCAACAAAGTCCCTATTTCATTGCTAGGGGAGGCTTATTTTGAGAGGACTGTCTGCTTATTGGCCACCACTTTCATCCATAATCTCAGCTTTCTTAGTGTGAGTTGCAAGATCTGCTCACAAGGTCAGCTGATGTGAATTCACATTCGTGTCTGTAGTGCACCAGAATCACTTTTCAGTGGGCTTTGCAGTCACCCTGACAACTGGTGGTGTGGAGGACCTGATTCGACAGATGGAAGAGTTCAATGGTTCAAGGGAGACAACCGGACCGGCTCCAGTGGTGACTCAGGTACTTTTTGGATTTCATCAGTCTGTTGCTTGTTCCTGTTGTCACTACTTTTCTCTCTGTGACGGAACGCTTAGCTTGCTGTCACTACCTGTCTTTGTAATGCATGGAACTTACACTTCCCTTGCATTTACTGATTTATTATAGTCTTTTTCTCACTACTGCTGAAGGTGGTGGTGCTGCTGTCCTGCACATTGTCTGCTATTGGGACTCTCTGGTTATGGCATTCTGTTCTGCGGCTACATTTGTTTCCCAGCTGAGGCATCCGCATTTTGTTGAGAATGTAATGTAATAATGCTTGTGTACCATGCTTTGCAGGCCTGTTAAAGGATCCCCAGCTACCCATTCATTTCACTTCTTCTAAAGGAAATCTGAATCCTGTCGGGGTGATTTTATCTCATCACTTCCGCACATGCTCCCATTCTGTCTTTTCTCTTTTTTCTTGTTGAGGAGGTATACTACATATGCTGCTTGAAAGAATGAAATTTGCCTGTTAGTTGCTGATATTTTCTGGCCCTTTTTTCTGTCCTGTTCATCATGCTGTTTCTTCTGCTCAAATCCCAAGTGGTCAAAATTTGCAATTTCAAGGCCTCCACTACAGTTTCCTGTAATCCCCATGTTGCTCGGGGACGTCAAAATTAATCAAGCAATCATTTGTATCGTTTAGTTCTCCTTTGCCGTCAGTATATTTCACCCTTAAACATGTGCTGCTTGCTTTTCGAGGAGCAATAACCCACCTAAGCAGTGGCACAGATGAGTTCATGGCCTAATTTGTAATGTGGCAGTTTTTGTATCAAGAAGTTGAGCATGTTGTCGCAGTGTATGTTTGGCAATACTGCACATGCACTCCATGATGTGCTTATGTTTGTCAGTAATGTGCCAAGCAGATTCTATTTAATAAATATGAAAATGGAAATTATGTTTGAGCATTATATCACCAATAACGAGATACACCAGATAAGTTCATTTCTAATGCCATGAGATTGTGCTGTTAAATCCCAAGTGAAGGTTCAGTACATTGAATTGTGTTGTGGTTACCTTTGGCTATGTGTTCAGGTAAACAAGTGATGAACAGTGGTTCAACCACTGTAGCCAAAGTTGCTGTAGCCAAAGTATTGACAAGTTTACCTGTCAAAACATTGGCTACTCTGAAGAATACAGGTCCCCTTTTTAAAGCATTGGCTACAGTGACATTCCTTGTCAAACCACTTTTGGTCACTTCAAGCCTCAATCTTCTTGTGAGCGTCTGTCTTGTTTGAATTTAGGTAAACAGCAGTCTTATTTTTTCTTGCAAACTTGAGAAATGTTCACACTTTGTTCATATACATGAGAACACTACTGTGCCGATGTATGTGTAACCATTTTACTAAGCAATGTGCTTTTCTGGTTATTTAAGTGACCACTTGCCAGTAAGAACACACTTAAAAGGTATCTTGCTGCTTGACTTTTCTTGAATTTTGTGGTGCTAAAGCAATGTTCAATAAACTGCCCCATACTTATTTTCATCTGCTGTAATATGCAGGCATCATGCAGTTCAGAGTCGCTTGATGGCACGCCTCTGCAGTCTCCGCCTCACCGCCGTCCCATCACCATGCACGCTCCTACTGGTGCGAGCGCCTGGCAGCGACTAGTGTTTCACAATGTGCTCGGCCCAAACGCTAGGCTAGATCCAACAGACAGGTGAGCAGCAACGGGACTCGCCTGGCACTTCACTGCAGTCTACCAAGCGAGATTCATACTTCACAACGATTGTTCTTGCAATGAACCTGTTAAGGGGAGTGTTACAGTTGTTTTCATGCAAAGAGCAGTGGCATGGGTAATAGCAAAATGTTAAAGAACAGCCAGAGTCCTGAATTATTGCTTTAAGATGTGTTTATCGATGATTATAAAATAAAAGTTGCCGTGCGTATACCTCACTCAAATTAACCAGTAATCCAAAAAAGTTTTTCTCGCTTTCATTTTACCCACTCAATATTGGAGTTTGTACTGCTGTGGCGATGAAAGCTGTTGGCTTGGTGCTGCAATGCAGCATTGCTGCTAGGTTAGGGCGTATTAGTGGCTCGCTGTTCTTTGTGATAACTTTATTGCAGGCTTCATAGGGAAAGCTCATAATGTGGTGCTGCAACACAGTTTGTGTGGGAGCTGTCATAGTGAACAGCCAGCCATGACTGTACACGAAACGCAGTAGCAATGAGCCAGCAAACATACCCCATTCTGAAGAATGTGAGAACTTGATTGTACAGCTTCGCTGCCTTTGATGTATCGGTTATTAATTCCCACTCTGCCCTTTTTCGTTGGATTTCATGAAGTGAGCTCGTCTCCTTTGGTCAGGCAGATAATAGCACAGGTGTTGCTTTAGGTTCTGCTAATCCCACTATGTGATTTTTATCATGAAAGGCATTGGAGGAGGAGGCAGGTGTCTGTAAACGAGCAAGCTCACTAATTAGAAAGTATGTTTGCCAGTTATATGCAGTTGTAGGTTAGACATCAATTACAATATAAAATAAAGTGCTAGTAAAAGCCTTTACTTCACCTGGCTGCAAATAACAGTGAGTAATACTTCAGTATTCACAGTGAAGTCTTATGTCAGTAGCCAAATAAATGCCACCCGCTGTGGTTGCTCAGTGGCTATGGTGTTAGGCTGCTGAGCACGAGGTCGCGGGATCGAATCCCTGCCAGGGCGGCCGCATTTCGATGGGGGCGAAATGCGAAAACACCCGTGTACTTAGATTTAGGTGCACGTTAAAGAACCCCTGGTGGTCCAAATTTCCGGAGTCCCCCACTACGGCATGCCTCATAATCAGAAAGTGGTTTTGGCACGTAAAACCCCACAATTAAAAAAATAAATAAATAAATGCTGGAAAACACTTAAGTATCTGATTATAGTCCATTATACTCGCCGACCGATTTTCCAGACCTCTCATGGAGCGAAAAGATAGTCGGAGAAATCTAACCGTCCGAAAAACTCATTCACTCAAAAAAATAAAATTTATTAGGCTTAGAGCAACTTTAAAAATATTTAAGAGATGGCCCTGCCTCATACCATGCTTGGAGGTGATCAAATTTGCTTATATTTGCGCAAGAGTGACGTAGTCTCCATATACAGTCTGAAAAGAGCATCACTGCATTGGTAATCTGCAATCTTCATTGCCGGAGATCTTGATGGAGATAGAAAAAAACGAGCCACATTTCTTCGCACCACTTGGCTCTCGTGAAGGCACACGAGGTGGTGCCGATCACACAAATTCAAAGCCGCACGAACACACATAACGATGCGACGTCGTCTCCGAGACCCACCTGCTTTGTGCGCACACCTTGTGCAAATAGTTAAAATAAATAAGTTAATAAATATGGATACCATATTAAGTGATTAGGATGATAGTGCTGACCAAGAGTTTTGTCAGCCAAAGAAGAGCAGGCATGGCCTCTGACACTAGAGAATGTTGCAGGCTCTTTATTGAAAGTGTGCACATCCCAATCTTGGAGGCTATAGAGCAGGCAACTGGAAGCCCAGCCTGGCCAAGCCAGCGGCGGAAAATCCAACATGGCGACCCCCAAGCTTGGGTAGTGTTGCTCGGAACAAGCGATTTAATCTGGAAAATCAAACCTTGGGGCCTAAATTTATCCGAAAAATCGGTTGTGAAAATGCATTAGCTTTATAAAAACCCTGACAATGCATTTATGAAGTCCGGAATATTCAAGTATTAATTTTCGGTCTGAAAAATCCGTCAGTGACTGTAGTCCTTTATCAGTTAGGGCCTGGTTCTGCTTCTTTGTCTCCCATTTTTGCCTAGTGCAAAATAGTCTGCTTAGTTTTGGGCAAAGAAATTAAGAGTGTGAACTCTTCAGCATCAGCTGATGTAGCTTGAAGTTGCAGCAAAGTCATCAGGTAATAGACACCTAAGGTTCAATCCTAACATTAATCAGCAAGCTAAGATTAATTGGCCTTGTGCCAAAGGTCCTGGCTGCACAACCACGTAACCATATGCAGCTGAGCTTATCAGGGACTTCAGTTGGTGACTTAAGGATTGCTCTTACAGTTTGTCTATATTTTGCTTTACAGACTGTTGGCAGAACGTTGTGACCTCAGCGAGCAGCACGCGTTTGTGTTTGCTTCACGCACGCTCTGTCCAAACGAGAGGCTTATGGTCAAGGTGGTAGGCGTAGACCCAGCGCTGTCTGGTTCTCTGGCTTTTGGCCTGACGACATGTGATCCGGCAACCCTTGCGCAAGCTGCCTCTGAACTCCCCAGCGACCTGGATGCTCTTTTGGATCGACCAGAGTACTGGGTCTTCCAGAAAGACATTCCCTGCTTACTCAACGATGAACTCACCTTTGTCACAGGGGACGATGGTTTGTGTAGCTCTGGCAATTCTTTAATAGTGCATTGTTTAGCGTGCTTGTGGGAATTCCCATGCCAGTACAACATCACCTCCAGTGATGTAACATGCCCACTGTAATATTGGTAAATTTTAAGTCAGCCAGTACAGTCGAATCTCGATAATTCGAACTCGAAGGGGCCCTGAAATTTGTTCGCAATACAGGAAGCTAATTGAATGAAGGATTTGCCTGCAGTAGCACACATGTACTCAGCTAACACTTGAGTGGGAAGTTCCAGAAGATTTATTTGGAAGTATTTGCAAATTACAGTCAACGTCTGATTTTCCAGACTCCCTAGGGCCGCAAAAACGTCCGAAAGATTGGATGGTCCCAAAAAATAAAGGAGTGCCTTTTACTGCCTTCAAGGGCCCAAATCGCCACAGACACGTCCAAAATAGCCCTGAAGCCTGCCACTACACTTATTAGGTGTATCGGTGCTCGTACTGGGATAGGAGACGGCAGGTGCACGCATGCGTGTGTAATTAAATGGACACTAAAGGCACATACTAAATCAAACTGAAGTGATGGCTTAGTGCTTGAGAATCTCTAAGGCGTCAATATTATCATGGACAGAGCCTTAATAATCTAGAAATCAAGGTAAATGCAGGACATGACTCCCTTGGGACATTCAAGCACTTGCCCAATAATGAAAGCACTCCTGAGCTAAATTCTGTCACTAGTACTCAACTACTCATTGCAGAAAACATCCTCATATTGTATTATAATATGAAATAAAAGCTACTTGTCCAGTTCCATTTTATGTATAGAAAAAAGAGCTCATTGAAGTTTCCGTTGACAATGACACAGGCAGTTGAAAGGTTTCGTTTTCGTTCGACTCTACACCACCCACGCTTTCACGTTTCAATACTTTCCTGATCGCGAAGTGCTGCACTGATTTTTTTATCTCGAGAAACTTGCACAAACTGCGAGTAGCACAGAATTCAACTTCCATGGGATCTCGCGGGATGCACGAACGGTCTATGCCACTTGAGCAAAAAGCAGCTGCAGTGGCGAATCCGCCGCTCTGTCGCGGCGCGATGTCGTTGTCTGTCGGGTGCCGTTTACTCACCGACGGCAGCAAAGGGCGGTGAGGGCATATGCAATGTCACCGCTCCCTCGGTTGGGCGGCGGGAGACACAAATTTCGATAAAGGTATTCAGACCCTTCAGATACAATTTCCTTGTAAACCAAGTCTTTTCTTGGCATGAAACAATGTTGCAAGGTTCTGGAATGGTATTTAAACAGTCCGCGTCGACTTAGTATTTGCCTTTAGGGCCCCTTCAAAGTAAACATACCATCTCCCGTGACAATTGCCTCTTTTAACTTTTAGTATGCTTCACTGCTTAACACTGCTGTATTTGGACGAAGCTGACTTTCAGGAACCGGCATTATGCAGCGTGCCATGCTTTCCGCGCTCCAAAGCCGTTGGCGAGGGTTACAAAGGTGGAGCCTGCACCAATAATAATAGCGGAGAATTGTTTCAATGAAACACACGGAACCGAACAGCAAGAAATTTGGCAGCGAATGTCGAAATAGCTAGACCTAGCATTGTTGCAGTCATGGCTATAGCTGCCATCGGATCTGCATGCAAGAGCGGCGGCTCGAGGCGGCGAGATAATCAAAATGACGGCGTTGATAGCTTTGTTTAATGCCGTTTTGGACCTGTGATCATGGCAAGCAGTCTGGAAAATCGGATGGCAAAGGTTTTTTGCGTCCAAAATTTCTTACATTCTTATACATTGAGTGGTGTAAGTACATGGTGGTGCTGCAAAGGTGTCTGAATTATAGGGCATGTGCGAAAAATTGGGAGTTCGGAAAATCTGTCGTTAACTGTAAAGGACACCTGTCACTAACAGAAATAATCGGTTATATACGCAGCTACACATGCCTGCACACAAATATACACCACTTTTTTTTTTTTTTTTCGTGTGCGGTGTTGAGGGCTCTCTCCTAAGCTGTTCCTCTTTGGCAGAGTCGGAGGACTGCTGGTCGGAGCCACCGCCGCATGATTCGACACGCTGCTGAGAGCATTGTCAGAGCGCAGTAGGTTCGAATTATCCATCACAAATGCTTGTGCATTCAAATTATCGGGCATTTTCGCCCATTAGAATACACATAACTTTGACAGAACCACAGCGTCAGTTGGAATAAACTGAAAGATGGAGTTAAGCATGTTCAAATTAACAAGATTCGACTGTATTGAGGAATGCACATTGCATTACATTTGAACATGAAGGATATTGTAATTTGGCCAAATATTCTCAATTTTCTTACCGTACTCTCCATTGCAGCCTGGCTGCACGGTTCTGTTGACACAGCAGTCGATGCCGCATATATAAGACCTGAATATGCCTAATTATTGTTTAAATGAATTGTTCAAACATCCCCCTTAGAAATTTAATTAATGTGCAAGGCTGTACTGCTCCTGTATCAAACACTGCCACAGAAGTCTGTCGCGGTTTCTTGCCAATTGACATGGCGGAACTTTGTTCTTGGCCATCAATCATGTTTGCTGCATTGTGCGTGTCGTTCATGCCCAAAACATCGTGCTGCGTTCGAAATTGTTGTACATCGGTGGTGCCGCAAGTCAGAAAAAAACATGCAGGTCAGCAAAATCAGGCGCCTGAAAAATTGGTCAGTGACGGTATATGACATTATTGCACATTTTTTCTGCCAGAATATGTATATCTTAAAACACATGGTAACAAAGATTTGCTTCTATATAACCGACGACATGTGGAATCCCTCATTTTGATGTTGAGAATGCTCCACTAAAATAAAGCATGACCAACCAAATTTTATATTTACTTCGTTACTGTATATAAAATGATTCAGTATATATTCATGTTATATCGAGGTTTGATTGTATTTGATACATGTACCGTATTTGCACGATTCTAACTTGCACTTCTTTTTTAATAAAAGTTGCGTTCAAGTTTGCATGCGCGTTACATTCGTAACTAATTCTACTCAAAATCCAGGAAGGAACAGATTCTTACTAAAAAAAAAGCTCAATGTAAGGTAGCTAGCCACACTGCCGTCGAACGGGTCGTTTGAAGAAAGCGATGCCGGGAGACATCGCAAGGTGGGTCCATGGTGCGTGGAATGCTTTGCTGCAGACAGTCGTGCTCAAGCCTTCAAGAAGTGTGGCATTTATAATGCATTAAATGGAACTGAGGATGACTTTCTGTGGTCAGTAGACAGTGAAAAGGAGATGCTGTGAGACTACGATAGCGACTAGTCGCTACGGTTCAGCTATGTGCATGCCGGTGTGCCTTTGTATGTTCCATAATATTGTTTCACCGTGGTACGTGTTAACTTGGGTTTCATTACTTGATGTGCACAGTAGAATTGGCACCAAGTAACTTTTTTTAATATTTGGGCGGTAATATAGCTGCGCGTTACAAATTGTGGCGCGTTAGAATCATGCAAATAAAGTAATGCCATTTACCATTAAACTGGGCAACTGAGTAGCTTGCAAATGTGAAATGACTAGAAGATGCTTGTATCTGGCACACCATGTCACTGACAATAACATCAGATTGCTTGTGAAAGAGCAGAGTAATATTACAGAACAGCGCATCATTCTAAAGGAATGCTAAGGCAGTAGTATCGTTCAGATGATAAATTGCTTTGCCTAAGTAGCGAAAACAAATCTGCAAGTCGCCTAATGGCAAGATATCGTTACTAAATTATGAAATCGAGGAGTTAGCTTCCTTGTATGTTTGCTGAGCAGCTGCAGCTCCCCTGCAGCAAAATAATTTGGAACAGTCCACTCTTGCACCTGACTTTCTCTCTGTAGAGTTCTCTTATATTCAAATGAAAATTGGTGTTAAAAAATAAATAGTGAATTCTCACATTGCATACAAATTGAGTGCACAGACTATTCATCTTCAGAATATTGAATTTCCCACGCACCAAGTTCTGGCACATCACTGTGCTCGTGGCTGGTATGCCACACAAATCCCAATTTCGTTTCGGTATTCATTTTCCACGCTGTTTGCAGAACCACTGAAGTTGCTTGTAGCTTTTTGAAAAAGTGTGCATGCTATTCTGCACAATTTGGTGCCTAATGTTCACTTCAATTTTTTCTTTATGCTTGCAGGAAAGGTTCAGTACTCGCAAAACAATGGGTCATTCAAAACAATAATGTACGTGGATGGCACACAGCAGTTCTTTCCGTTTTTCGACATTGCAGGCCGGGTAACAAAGCTCAGGCTTGTTGGTACGTATTTACCTTTTCTGTTTTCATCTTTCCAAAAATTTTCATTCTGTACTAAAAAACTACCCTGCGTGCTTGTCATCTACATATGTATGCGCAATTTGTTCAATTTGGTTGTTTGCAGTGTAAAGGAGAACAAGTAGGAAAAGAAAAGGGCAGAGCTCGTGGCCTGCACTCTCTCTGAATAGAAAGTAGCCTCTGTTGCATGTCAAAGCACAAAGCAAACGCGCAGAACATTGCTTTAAGCCAGTATTTTTGAGTTTGAGAAAATATAATATGTTGTAACCACAGGAAGGTACAAAATGAAGGATGAGAAAGAAATACTACCACGTCTAGATACCAGGCTTGCTGTGTTTTGTGCATAAACCTGCTCTAGTACACAACTCTTGCCAATTACACTGCTTGGGAAGAAGGGTGAAAGAGAACATCTGTACATATAACCTTTGCAAATATAGCCGCATTCAATAACTTTGATTCTACATAGAGGCTTTCTAGAGCGCTTGTCCTGAAAGCACCAGTCGCAAAGTGGATGCCTAAATATGGTGCACAAGGTCTAGGATTTTTTTATGTAGCCCGTGGACAATATGCAAAATTCCGTTAGCAGGCTTTCTCATAAATCTAAGTTGACTTAAGAGATATATAGCCGTGTTCTCACTAGTAGCACAATTTAACCTGAAACATGCGTTTACAAGCTTGAACAGTGCAGGCAATGAAGGGAGGCAGGAATGATGTCACCAGCCCACATACTATTGACACCTTGCAAGCTCTGCCATTTTGGTTAGGTCACGCAAGTTGTGCAGGAAAAGTGCACGTTTTGCATATTATTTAGTAGGCACAAAGCAATGCTCCAGAAACAATTTGATTTTCTTAAATTCTTTTTTTCTTCTATCATTCTAGTCATCACTGCCTTCAAGGCTGCTCTCTTGCAGTGCAACTTAACCCCTTCCTGGCCATGCTGTTATCTTGAAATCTTACCAAAATTGGCCAAATTCATTACTGCAGAATCATTCACAAATAACAATGTAGACAACATTTGAAGCACTTAGTATTTACAAAGTTGCCTTCAACTCATTGCAAGTGAACATTAACTGCACCATACAAGAAAACAAAAGAAAAATTAGGAATTGCCAACCCAGATCATCCATGGCATGAAAGGAGTTAAAGGAGTACTGACATGACATTTCGAACTTGTAATTTTTTTCACATTAAATGTAAAAAAAAAAAAAAAATTCTGCTCAGCAACACTACATGATGCACCAACAGTCTACGGCCCTGTATACAGTCATTCCACGCGCCTTGTCGATGATGGGCAGATTGGTTTCAAACCATGTAAAATAAGTATCTGCGAATGCAGGTGCAGCTTGCATTATACAAATTGTGTGGTTTATTATAAACGCCCAAAAAAGTATGTGTATACTCTTTTCAAACAAAAGAGGCGTGACACCAATGCCAAATCTCTCGATCAGTTGAGAGGAACTATTTGTGAGCAGTGAACACAAATTGCTGGGAATAAATCTAGGCTATATGCTTACCTTCATCCCCCAACTTAAATATCTAAAAGCGAAATGCCTCAAGACGATGAACCTCTTAAAAGTTCTGTCGTGCACAACATCAGGTAGTGATTGAAGATGCCTCCTGAACTTGTACAAGAGCCTTGTCCACTCTTGCCTTGACTATAGTGCTATAATCCGTCATTCTGCGATGCAAACGGTGCTAAAAATCCTAGACCCTGTGTACCATCTAGGCATCCGCTTTGCAACTGGTGCTTTCAGGGCAAGCCCTGTTGAAAGCCTCTATGTAGAATCAAACGAGGGGTCACTTCGTCTACAGAAGTCATATTCCAGCTTCACATATTATCTAAAAGCAAACTCGAATCCTGAACATCCTTGTTACACAACTGTAAACGATGTGTCCTGTGCCATACTTTTTAATAATTCGCCCGCAGCCTCCCTAGGGAACCCGTCTCACTTTGTGTTCGGAATTTCAATGAAGAAATGTGTGTCCCACTTCTAGAACACCATCTAATGCTTCCAGCGAAGCTGTCACCGCCGTGGCAGTGGCAGCTTGTGGAATGTGACATGTCGTTTGTTGAAGTCAGTAAGCGTGCTCTTGATATGCACGTTTGAATGAACTTCCTTGAGCTTCGGTCAAAGTACTGCTGCCCGGAGTTTTACACCAATACATCAAAGTCACAAGCTGGCATGTCTTATGCAGCAGTCAATCTGTCCTTCTCAGAGTCTGACATTCTGCATGCGTAAACAAGTATATTTACGGCTGAAGCCTGTGCACTACTATAAGCTGTGAAACGCATCAAACAATTAAAACTAGAAAAGACTATTATATTCGCCGGCTCTCTAGGCATTGTCAAGGCTTTAGAGAGGCCACAAAAAATTCTGTATCTATTGATCTTTATACATTCTTGTGCGCTGTTTATGCATGCAATCCACAAGTCATAATGTGCTGGGTGCCTGGACACAGAGGCGTCGAGGGTAACATACTTGCCGATGAAATCGCCACATCCACAGCCACAAAAGATTTCAACTCTTCCATAGCTGTCTCCGCCATAGATTTGCAATCTTTCATTCGGAAAAAATTAAGAGACTATTGGCAATGCTTGTGGGACGCCCAAACCTCAAATAAACTTCATTTAATTGAGCCACTCTTAAGCACTTCCCCACAAATAATAAAATCACGCGAAATCGATGACCTGTTCTGTGAAATAAGAATAAGGCACTCATACGGTACACGCAACTTTTTGCTGACTGGTGTTGAACCTCGTACATGTGGTATATGTGGTGAAAGACTGATCGTCATCCACGTCCTTGTGGAATGTCGGGAAACGGAAATTGATAGGAAAAAGCACTTTCCTTTAGCATATCAACAGCGTACCTCATTACATCCAGCATAGTCTCTTGGCACAATTCCATTATTCAACACCAAATATGTTTAAAATTTTTTTAGATTACATTCTTACACTGCACGTTATCAGTCCAAGAGTTACGTAGTGTGGCCTCTCACTAGAAGCTGCTGCTGCGTTCATTACATCAAGTATAGCACGTGTCTCAGGCCCCTGCACCCAAAGGCATTGATGAGGCAATAGTGCTACATTCACCTACATGTTTCATTACGTCATCCCTGCATAAAGCCCGGAATACATGGAACGAATAACCGGCGTCCGAGCGACGAACTTCCTTGGGCGGCGAACGCCCGACGGCCGGCGTCCAAAAATTTGACGGCCGCCGCCGACCTGCCTGTCCAAATATTTTCGTCGGGCCGCCGGAAGCGTCGAGCGCGCAGCGGCGGACGACAGCCAATCGGGAGGCGCGAGTTCCGGTCGCTAGGCATGCTGGTTTTTCGCGTGCGGGCCTTTTCTCGTCTTCTGCAACCACGTTGGTGTCTGCGCTAGTGTTGATGTATTTTTCAGTTATAAAAGCGGTATATGCCACCTTAAGCAGCGCTTATATTTGTTTCATCATTTATTACAACGCGTATGCTAAGTCTGATAACGCTGGGGCCAACACGGCGAACTCGCGGCGGCGTCCGCCCGCTGTTCGCCTCATGTATTGCTATGCAGCGCATCTTCGACGTCTTGCCGCCGCGCCCCTGTTCGCCGCACCGCGTTCGCCGTGACAATTCGCTCCATGTAGCCCGCGCTTAACAAAACACTTATGTTCATAGTTCACACCTCTGGTCATGGTCATTATTTTAATACTCCTATATTTTGTGCAATTTACAGCGACTGATTTTAGGCCTATTTACATCCACCATTCCAAGCACATTTCTCCATTTCATAAATGAATAATTGAATACCCATCATCATGTGTATGGTGCTCTTTGGCCATGTCTGGCCCTTTTGCCATAAAACCCCATACGTCTATCAACTGTCGCGACCCAACAGCTTTGCACCTACAACAAAAAGAGGTGCAGTCTCTCCTGTCTTTCAAGCAGGATGTAGTCAAAACCTTAACCAGGTCTAACCCAAATCGAAATGGTGCCAGGGAATGAAGGTACAAAAGCAGACCGGCAGCTCCAGAGGCCAGACCAGTTTAACCACCTGACAGTGACACGAGAAAATGGTTTTGACCACTTCCCAGAATTTTGTATTTTGTAAAATTGGAAGTGGAATGAGATGCAGGAACAAAGATGGCAAAGCAAAGTCGAAAGTTTGGTGCATGAAATGCAGTGTTTTCTTGTGCCTGCAAGGGTAAAATTGTTCCTTTCATTTTTACCATGCTCCCAACTAATGTCCACATTTGTGGACGCTCATTTGTACCATTTGAAGATGAAAATTTTCTCACAATTTTTTTTTCTTTTCTGCACTTCCGAAGCCATCTTAAATTATATGTTGACAATGTTTCTGTTTTTCTTGCCTACATATTTTTTGGGGGCAGTGAAGAGGTTGAAGTGAGATTTGCACTTCCCTTTTCTGGCTCCTTACAGTATTTAGTTTTTAGTGCTGTTACAAGGTTTGACCATGCCCACTGACATCAACAAATTGTTTTCAAACTGCTGACATGGTTGTCTGCAAGATGTTAAGAAATGCACTAAGGGATACAACTGAGAACAAATCATGACCAGACTTCTCATGGTTACATGGTCTCATGGAAATCATGGTTACAGACTTCTGGTTACTATCGCAATCTTTCTTCCCCAACCACATTAAGGAACCACCGCCCCCAAAAGTAGGCACCTGGATGTGCTCCTGTTTGCGAGGCGTTTTGTCGCTTGTCCGAGTGTCTTGCAGCTGCTGCAAATCTATGTCCCATGAAGCAGTGCCAATGAGGGCTAATAAGCTAGGCAGTGTGGCCGTAAATATAAAACAGCACCAGGGACGCAGACAGTGAAAAGCAACTACAGGACAGTGCACCGGGCTGTTGTGAGTGCCTGCTGTGAGTTTGGCCGTGATGACAATCTGCCACTGGCCGAGATGGTAACGGACTGCAAGCAACTTATCCAACACGAACTGTGTGCCTGTCGGTGGTTAATCGACCCAATCTTTGCTTTATGAGATACACGCTGCTAATGTTGCTGTTCCCTCCACCTGTGTTGCACTATCATTCCAATCAGTCCTGCCTACCTGGTTGAACCTTGTACCGACGGAGGTGGCCTCGGCCAAGGCAGTACCGTTCTGCGAATTGTGGTGTTCGTGCACTGCATGTGCAATCCTCCATCGGGCAGACATCGGGGAGCATTCACAGTGACAAAGTCCGCTAGTGCATCAGCCAGGGTGACTCATCAGCGGCTCACTTGGCGGTCCTTTCGCAGCAAAAATGAAGTGAAACGCTCGCTTGGGCGGCATCGAGCGCACAGGGCTGTACTGCGCACGCGACGTGGGGCACTGTGCGGATCTCTACACCAAATATATTGAACGTTCGAGAAATCAAACAGTTAATATTCTATTTGCGAATCAAATTATTCGAACGCTCACTATTCGATTTGGTGATATTCAATATTTGCACACCCCTAGATTAAACACTATATTCTGCATAAATTTCATCCAGTTAGCTTTATTAATAAAAAAAAACATTTTCTCTAAGGCGCATCTCCCTAAAAGAACCCCAGGTCGTCAAAAATAATCTGGAGTTCTCCACTATTTCATTGCTTATGGCCCACTGTGCAGTTTCAAGATTTCAAACCCCAAATATTATGATGTAGCACAAGCTGAAGGTTAGGAGTGGGATGCAAGACGCAGAAGAACACCTCAATTCTTGCACGTTAAATTTTTTTGCAGCTTATGGTGCGGATAAGAGCACATAAATCAAAGTGAGAGGTAACGCGAGGATTGTTGCTGTCTTGGTGAAGATGGAGAGTTCCACTCATCTATGTGCTGGCTTGTGGATGTAACGTCTTGGACAGTAGCTGGATTTCGTACAACTAAGGCATTGAATACGACAGAGTCAGTTCTTTTAGCAGATGTAAACACATTCGACTTCCATCGTACCCCTGTTTGCACAATGTCACAGAGCCAGGACATCCTTGAAGTATGAGGTGTAGGGCTCATGTGAAAGTTGGAGCTCAATTGCCGACAAGAAAGTGAAAACCGTAAGAGAATGAAAGGTATCATTGATGCGTTGAGCTCATCACAGATATGCGCAGACGAACCCACATCATCCATGGCGTGGAAGTACTGACGTGACATTTCCGACTTGGCATTTATTTACAATAAATGTAGGTCAACATCTATAACCCATTGTAATCCATAAAAGCAGCAATACAGGCCATTTCATAACACTCTCCTAGACCTAATATGCAGCCCCGAACTTGTACAAGAGACCATACTTTTCAAAAATATATTTGTTTACTTTGTTATGCTCATGTTCATTCTATTGAGGTACGACTGTACATTAAAGCTCCCAAATCCACCTTCTGTTAGGCCACTTCTGAATGGTCACATGTGAAAGCAAAGATATGCTGCAATGTAGTGAAGGTGCTGACCAATCTGTGATGTTGGTTTCGTGGAGGACTTGCGTCTTTGCAATGCGAGTTGGTAAAGTGTGGCGTTAGTAAATTTCTAGGAGTCCGCTTGCTGAAAAAGTGGCTCGCATCCAGTGCTTCTTTAGTTTTGTGTGTTTTTCATGTGTGTGTAGAAAATATTACAGGAACTTAACAAACGTGCAGGGAGCAAGCGGGGACTGCCTGTGGCCGAGAGTGAGCAAAGCCCGGAGCCCAAGGTAGAGAACAGCACCACAAAAACGACACCATCCATTGGTGAGGACGACTGAATAATATTGCTTCTGGTATTCTAGCCATAATGGCATGATGCTGTTGAACCTCGTTATAAGGAAGTTATGTTCGACAGGAAAATAGCTTTCTTATATATTCAATATTCATTAACTTCTGATATTGACAACAATATATTTAACCCTTTCAGGGTCAGTGACTTAAATATACGGCACCTTAAACAAGTCCAAACTGGTCAATGCCGTATATTTACGGCACCGTCTGTGCATTTAAATAGCGCGCCAATTTCCTAACTCTTTCTTTCATGGCATGTGCTGCCACTATGTGGGAATACACCGAATTTTTTCTTGCGCCTCCCTGGTCTCACTTTTCATTGCATGGTTTGTTTTAGAGCTAGCTTGTTTGCTACGACGCATCTATATACTACCGCTTGTGCATTGGCACACGCGTGGGCAGGCGGCGGTTAGTTTGGGTTTTGTTCCACGGACGGTTTCGGCTTCTTCTGCTCGCAAAACTGATGGCTATGTCGTTACTAATCGCTCAAAGGGCGACCGCCTGTTACTCGCTCGTTTATTGCTCGTAGGGCTGCGCATCATACGAAGAGTCCCACAGTGCATGTGTTTCCGTTTACTTTTCTTTCTTTCTTTTTTTTTTCTTTTTTTTTTTTTTTTTTTTTTTTGAGACTCAAGAAGTTGGCGATAAGATGAAGATCAGTGAAAGCTTATCCCACGTTTCTTTTTTTTTTTTTTCCTTTTTTTCACGGGTACACAACCATACAGTTTTCTTGAGTGTGCTCACCTACACAGTTCGATTACGCTATGAATGTAAATATTATTGTAAGAAGAGTGAAACACGATGCTCACTTCACACCACCTGCTGCAGGGAACAACGGCACGTTTGGGTTATCACCTATAAAGGCATGCATTACGCTTCCAGTGGCACTACGCCACACGCACTGTGAAACAGATAGGTGAAGATGATTATCGATATCGGGTTGGCAGTGACATCTGTGAATACGACGTGCAACGACCTGCGAGGAAGTTTGCTGGTACCGCGGAAGGGAAAACTGAGTGCGTGCCCACACTTTCATGTGACATCGGCGCCAAGGGCTGCAGGGAAGCTGCCGTAGCGGGCACCTACTGCTCTCGGTCACGCTTACCTCACGTCTTTTCTTTTTGACATTGTTGACACACATATGGTTGCAGTTTAGGCATGTACTGAGCATTGGTGCCGAAAAATCTTGTTTTCCGGGAACGTGAAAAACTGGTGAAGAATGTTGTGTAAATGTATTAGGTCATTTTAATTAGTTCTCAATCACAAAAATTCGTGCCGGGAAATCATAAGAAATGAGATTATATCAACACATTTCTACTGTACATATGTTCTTAAAACAGCTGCAAATTGTGGTGACGTGGGTAGTGGCACCATTTCTTTGTGGCACTGGTCAATGCAAACAGCAGCCTAAATATTGGTTTTGGCTATAAATATGTCTTGGCTAAAATGTTTTGGCTATCTATGCCTCGTTAACATTCCTTGCTTGACAATTTGTCTGTGTTAAGATATGAAGCTAACCCAGTCAGATTACCAGCTTAGCATGGCTCGCCTGCTAAAGCTTATTTGCATACATTTCCCATTTATATTAAAGGAGGAAAAGTGGCAGCTTTGCCCAAAGCACAAAGCATTGACAGTAATAACAAGGTTTAGCATTTCACTTTTACTCTTTTATTTGAGGCTTCTACGCTGATTCAACTGCAGGGACGTTTGCGCCACAGTCCAAGAATTTATTGTGGAGTCCAACTGAGTTGCCCTATTAAAGTGGGGGGCAGCTAAACATGCATCACTTTAGCCCGGTCATGTCTGCATGCATACGCAGCTCATAAACCCTGTTATAGAGGTAGTCTGCCACATGTGCAAAGACTAGGCAAGCTGAGATGGCGTGACATCATGCACTGTCTTCCCACGCATTTAGTGCTGGAGGTTGCATAATCTCGAGTTTCAGAGGTGCGTTGAAGCAAAAGGCAGATAAACACGGGCACGGAGTGGATGCGAAAATGTGGCTGGCTTCGCTTCATACTGCTGATGTTAAGATATTGTCAACACGGTATCAAGCCATACCTTTCGTCTCCGACTCTCAATTTCAACAAAACTATAATTTTTTTTTCCCTCAAACTTGTATTTGTCCAATTGGCCAATGATTTGGAAAATTTTGCAGCCCCTTCCATGTAAGAAAAATTCATCGGCAACTGCACTTAGTTGTATAAGAGATCGAATTTTAATATAACAATGCAAATTGCCGACTTTACCAATTGCATTTTGTCGAGCTTTAACTGTACTCAAATATATCCGCAACGCGTCGGCAAAAATTCACCTGGAGTGTCCATATAATTGCTATCACAATGAGTAGTGAACCTTGCCAATTGTGAAAGGCGGTGTTCTCTTTTGAAGGTTTGAAGTGTGAAGTTGCTTTGACCTTTTCTCTGCAAACTTTTTTCGGAGAAAATTCCATAAGTCCATGTATTTGACCAGTCTCTTCTTTTGCATTTTCTTCTGTGCAGAGGAACCTGACACTGATTGCCGGATATGCTTCGAGAACTCAATTGAGAGTGTGCTCATAAACTGTGGCCACTCGCTCACATGCCACGACTGTGGCCTGAAGCTACTGCAAAGCCGTGACCCTCAGTGCCCCGTCTGCCGACAGCGTATAGTCAATGTCATCCGCATTTACAAAGCCTGAGTGATGGCTAGCTGATGATAGTCACCTGACTGCCTATATAGCACTTGGCCAACAGTGAGTTGCGGGGGAGGGCGTGAAGCAAATGCGCTGCTTCAGAAGAAGCATGGCTAAGTGTTTCTTCTTCACGGAATTTTTCAAGCGTTACAGCCTGTGAAGAAGATAAACTGAATGAAAAAGAAAGCCCTGGAAATAGCTGTGCATGTTCTTCACAAGCAGACCTGCACAGCATGGGGCTCATGTTTAGATTATACTGTAACTAAATTTTCAGTTTTCCTAAGTGCACTTCTGTCACGCAACTATAACAGCAATTCACTCGTGCATTCATTTCTCAGCACTCTGTGCCCACTATGTTCCAGCCTTTAGTGTCAACGATACAAATATTCAGCTGGGCTGCATGTTACTGAGAACTGCATTGTAAAAATGTCGGAGATATCTGTTGTGGACAGAAGTGTGCTTCTGGACAAAGCGAAATATTTTTGAACGAGTGTACCTTGTGCAGACAACAAATTTAAGTTGCTCTTGCTTACTGTATCATAAAGGTTGTGTAGAGGCACGATTAGTGGCTAAATGAATGCCTCCGAAGAGTGCATGAATCGCTGCTGCTCCATTTACAGTATCGCACTCTGGTTGTTGCGTCTGAAGCCACGAACAAAGCCATAGAATGGCAGTACTGACAGTATGCACTCTATGATTTGAAGCAACGCATAGTATAGTTTCTCGATGGTGTGCTCTCGTAACGATTACTAAAGTCCCCGACTATAAATAGGCGCAAGTTCTTAATGGCGCATTAAATTGTCTCAAATGTGTTGTAAAGTTTCTTCTTGTTTCACTTGATAACTCGAGTGCTCTTTACCTTCAACTGGAATTCTCACTGGAGCCAGTGACATAATGGTTGCTTTTACTCCTTGTGTTTTCAGTATAGATAGTTGGGGGACACTCATTAAATTGTTGCTATCATTTGGACATGTTTATTAAAGCGTTGCATTGTGTCGTTCAAAGTAGTAATGAGTGCTTTTAATGAATTTCCTGCTATAATTCGCTATGCTCTCCTTTACTCTGTTATTTGTACTCCTGCTGTGCTACTGGATGAGCCGATGCAAGTGCCCCTCGGTAGAGATGGATGGATGGTCGCGCTAATTTCCTAGCCCGAAGCAGACCGCTCCCACATTAGGATGTCAAATTAATTGCAAACAGCATCCTTCACGACTTATGGGTGTTTCAAATTGTCTAGCAAAGGGTCCTGCATTTCAAGGCTCTGCCATTGCATTCAGCAGGAATGATGGATGCCAAGTTTAGTTGTTTGTGAGCATGGAATCACCACGGCTCTATTATGCCAAGAAAAACGTATAGGTGTATTTTACAAAATGAAATTTCACAAGCACAGTAAAGTGCTTGAAAAGGATAGGAAATACAATAGCACTGTATATTTGGTTTGGTAGATTAAGGGTGACGTAACAGAAAGAATTGGTTATAATTTATTAGATGTTGATTGCACACTTTAGCTCTAGGAAGTGAGGGCACTGAAGTGTGTCCTTTGCTGTATCCTATCGATGACAGTTCATGATCTACTCCCCCTTTTTAAAAACATTATGGTTTGAGTGTTCATTCAAAAGAGCAAGTTTATAGTACAAGGCATCTGATTGCATCGGCTCTAGAAAGACCCTCTACTCAAGCTTTCAGTATAAGTGAAACCTGTAATTGGTATACCTTTAGCTTTCAGTATTGCTGTGTTGCTACCATATCCATGCCTGTTTTAATAACTCCACACTCAAGCTAGTAATGTTATACTGCATAAGTAAATAAGTGATAAAAGTCTGCCTTGTTACAATTTTGTTTTGTTTTCTTTGTTCTAAATTTAGCTTGCATTGTATTGTCATATCTGGTACTTCTTTCATTAGAACCAATGAAATATGCACATCAGACCCAGAATCTGTTATAAAGATTCATTGCCTGTCTCTCATTTCAGTGAAAAATCTGTATTCCTTCGCTTTGTACGGCTAAAACATTCAATTGCACTTTCTCTAATGAGACATTCGCAGACTCTCAAAGGAAAAAAAGAACTGCATTCTAGCTGGTGCAAAGGCTTTGGGGATATGGTGTTTTGCTGCTGGTTGTGAGGTCTTGATTCGAAACCCAACCTTGCCAGTCACATTCTGAAGGGTGCACAGAGAAGAAACACCAGTGTGCTAGGTTGACATGCACATTAAAGAACTTCTAGTTCAAGCTGCCGCGGCGGCAAGTGAAAATCGCAAATTTTTTGCTGCCTGTTCGCAAATAAAACAGTTCTGCATGTGTGTTTGGGACAATAAGACATAAATAGTTATTTTCTGGCCAGTAAGTCTATAGCCACTCATCTGCCATTGTCTGTTAATTATTAGATCGCTTAGTGTGTGCCTAATTCATGTTCCCAGCCAACTATGTGTTAATGAGGTTTTACTGCATCTATTTGCATATGTTTGTCATATTATGAATGTTAGAAAAATGTTAAACTAACCTTGATTATAACACTCCTAGAAATGCAAACAGGTTGGCTTTATTACAAGCAGAGTCTTGGTATGCTAGAAAGTTGCAGAAACCAACAGTAGGTTTTAAAACATCTCCATAAAGCTTTTTATTAGGTTACCTTGATGCTATAGATGTCAGGAGTGTTTTCTTGGTACTCGTTGAATAATTCACCAACTAAAACAACGATCACATTGCATACGAAAGTGTGCAGGCATGATGTCAGCCTGGCATGCTTTTCAAACTTTTCCTGCACAAAAGAGCCCATCTAGGACATTCCATCATACCATAATCATCCGTGCCACATTTTGGGCACAATGTCTAGATGCACAAGCTTGGCCTTGTTATTCTCAGTTACATGGTGTTTACTTGTGATGCTCCTTTTGCAATTGTCAAGTTGAATTAGTCCAAATCGCATCATATCAATGTCAAAAGCCGAGTAATACACATGTTGAGGGCCGTAAACTAAAAGGCACAACACGGCTTGACGACTCCCACAGTCCCTTTAACTTAGCACAGATGGACGGGAACATAACTGTACAGTAAAGATATTGCTTACTTTAGCAAAAAAAAATTTACCGCTCAATGAGCTGCCCTAGCTTGTAAGTTGTTAAAAGAAGTTGATCCTTTGAGATTCTTTTCCTTCCTTGCACCAGCACACATACCATGTTCATAACTTTTCATTTTCAAAGTGTTGCATTTGTTCAAGGGTTCCGACAGACAAGAAGGTAGAGCCGTCATTATGAGCTTTCTTTTGGAAAAGCAAATAAACTCATTTTCAGTTTATGCAGTCACTGGAATTGTAAAAATAATACTCACGGTATCTTAATCATATTGCTTGCATGGAGCAAGCCTAACGGGGCCCTGCAGCATGTTTTGAACATGCTAATTAAATTCGCATAGTTGCTGAACATTGCTCCCAAGAACACCTGAGCAAAGTACTATTCCTGTAGACTCAGCAGGGAGCCTATGAGTTTGCTCAAGACTGTCTGCCTTTTCCTTTAACTTGTTAAAATTCCTTCAACTTCTTGTGAAGCAGAAATGAACATTATGGCTATGGTCAGATATTTTTTTACATGAAAATTTCTTTCAGAAGACAACAAAGATGTCATGACTGATAAGGTGCTTTCACCCTCCGCTGGCAGATGTTAAAGAATCAGGAATGTTAGCTTAATCTCCATTAGTACCTTACTATTCCTCAACAGAAAGACAGCCACTCTTACCATGAGAGAAAGCTTGATAAGCCAGATTCGAAGTGTCACACTGTCTTTTTGACAAGGACAAAACCAAAGCACAGACACGAACAAGCATCTACCTTAAAACTCCATCATAAAAGCTGGTGCTTGTGCTTGTCTGTTCTTCAACTTTGTCCTTGTGAAACAGTTGCACTGTTCTATCTTGAATCGTGCAAAAACCAGCAAGCTGAGTCTTTGGCATTACTGGGGATCAAAAAAAAGACTAACTGGACGACTACTGGTGACACCACCCTAAGGTCCTTCACCAGATCACCGTGATGTGATGGATATTGCTGGTGTGTACACATGTCTAGTAAATTGTTTACGATAAAGAAGGACTACGTTGCATTTTAAAAGAACCAGTGAATAAACCTAGCACCTTTTTAGCGCCAAACCGGCCAGGATACATTAAAATCTAAATCTGCTAAAATCGTCAGTGTGTGGTTGCAATATGAATTCATAAAATAAATTGGTCTCCCACTGACGTGCCAGAGCTGAAGTTTTGCTGCGATAGTTAACGAGAAAGTTTGCTTTCATTTTGTACCTCTTTCTGCCAAATGAATGACAACACCATCTTTAAAGAATCGTTTACTTGTATCAGATGATTCAGTGTTGCCCTTTTATCATCAGCGGATGATGATAAAATTCCTTGGTCCTGCAGTGAACATTTCTATGTCCTCTGCAGGACAAAGGCTTCTTCCAGCAGTCTCCAATTACCCCTATCTTGCTGATTGCAAGTTATGCTTGCAAATTTCCTTGTCACACCACCTAATTCTCTGGCGTCCTTGGCTGCGCTTACCTTTCTTTGGCACCCATTCCCTAACTCTTAATTCTGTTGCCCTTTAGTGTCCCTTTAACGTTATGCCTCTGGCCTCCAAAGTTAGGCTCTGCGGTGAATCAACTTCGATGGCCATCAAAGCTCATCATGATGATGGGTGGAGTAGCCACTAAAGTGACTGTTTGGGCACGTTGGTAGAACACGAACGCAGCTTTTTGCACGCAAGACGAGGACAGAGAAGAGGCTAAGACACACAAACACAGATTACAACAGCGTTTTATTTTGAGGAAAGCAACCGCACATATAGCAAAATCTGTGGCACTTCACGTGCGCGCCTCCACAGAAAATTCTTATCTCTATGCACGAAGGATAGCTCCTTATTGGAAAGGGCGATAGACTGTTTCGACACACAAGTGTCCCCATACCTGTCAATCAGTTTTGCTTCGATGATCTCGCGGGTTAACTGATCACGACTTTGGCGGACAATTGAGCAAGCACGATATACCGGTTTACACGTGACTTAACAAACATCGCTACTCATTGACACAGTGACTTAACTTTGAGCACAGTAGGAACATCGAAAGTGAGTAGTTGAAGAAGGCCTGTTAGGTACAGAATGCGATTGCCAGTAACTCCCCTCGTGCAAAGCACATCCAGAAACATCTTGCTACGAAGGATTCATGACGTGATGCACTTGATAGCAGACAAATTCCACATCTCTCCGAAATAGTGTTGTAGGGCCTTTTAAGAATATAAATATACTCTTTTCAGATCACTTTTCCATTGAAGCATCGGGAAGCACCTGTCATGTCTCGGCTGGTAACTTTCTATATACATTAAAAGTCCAGCTCGTCAATTTATTTTGGTGGAATATATAAACTAAAAGTAAAGTTCATGGGTTACTTTCTTGCGTTTACACTGGCTAGAAGGCTGTCTCCTGACCTTCGGCTATAGGTCTGCCCGTGCTTGGCTATAGTTTTGCTGAAACGTGGACTAGAAGGTGTTGGAAAGCTTGTGAAAAGTAGTTCTTGTGTTGCTGTTTGCTCCACCATTTTTTTTTTTCTGTGAGCATTGTTTAGATATTTTCATTAGTAATTGCAATTTTCTTTGAGCACTGAATGGTTAGTGGTTCTGCAACTCATATTTACGGTTTATTTGGGACTATCATGATTGTCTTTGCATATATCGGTGTTTACTCTGTGTGTTCATGCAATGTGCAAAGTCTTTCTATTTTGTTGTTGTATTGTCTGTGATATGTCCCTGCTTGGTGTGTCCCAAGTTTCCTTTCTTCATTGTGAACTTTTGTTTTGTCCTAATGCTGGTGTGTTCAAACAGCAAGCAAAAAAGAAGAGATTTCCACTTTTGGAAGCATATCATGCTCAAGTTATTAAAACATTTCAGGTTCCTTCAGCACACTGTCAGATCAGCATAAACTGCTCATTTACATGTAGGTTATCCAAAGAAATTACTAACAGTATTAGAGTGAAGAGACACTCAAGGCAGACATATTTGTACATCTTTATACATTGGTAATTTGTTATTCTGAAAATCCATTTGTTTTGTACCAAGGTGCGATATGGGCACGCAGAGATTTGCAGTTAAAGGGAGTGCACATCTTTGCTAATTTGACCTATTCACAAAAGGTGCTGCGACAGCTAGTGATATTTGTCAAGATTGCCAGCACAGTGCAGGAACCCTTGACCTAATTTTTTTCCCTCACATGCCGTGCAGTTTAGTCTTCACTGGTAGTTGTTAATCACTCTTGACAAATTGCCAGGTTGATGTACTACAGGCATGAAAAGTTTGTGGCATGGCTCCTGTGATAAGCTGAAATTTTCATGGAGTTAGGCTGTGCAGCTTGTTGAAAAATAGACCAGTGTGCTCACCACAAGCTCTGCAACTGCAAGTATTTGCTGCTATTCAGCTTTTTTTGTAGGCACCCTGCCCCATTAACTTTTGATGCTAATTGTGCATCATCCAGCGTTCACTAGATTGATCACGTGAAGCAGCAACGAGGTGAAGCCCAACATATTCTTGCTATGATACCTGTAAGCGGTCATCCATTTGTGCAGTAAGATGTCACCTTAATTGCTGAAATGCGTGCTGTTTATTATCCAGATTAGTTGGTATACACAGTGAACTGGCTTTAGCCAGGATTACCGTCGGATCATTGGTCGTCTATCAACATGCCATTACTTGGAATGCAAAAATTGCTGAGCTTCATGTGGCATTTTGAGGAAGTTGTGTATCTGTGTTTGTGTTCATTTTTTTTTTCTCTTCGTGCAAAATTGTGAAACTTCAAAAACACAACTTCCTAAATGTGTAACAGCCCTAAGAAGCCTCAGTTCTGTACAAATGGCGGTTGTTATTTGAGAAGTGTTAAAAGAAACGTCATACTGTCTTCAATACTTGCGTTAAATAACTCGTGGTGCAAGTCTGCAACTAGATTCAGTGGTCGCCCAGTGCAATGCTCTTGGGTTGTGAGAGGTCATTATTTCACATTCTTCATTTCCACTTTCTAGTGGCCCACTGTGCCTTTTAGTCTGTCATATGTTCTTACAAAGCATGTATTGCTAAGCTGATGTTTCAGGAGCGGGAAAAGGGAAGAGGGAAGTTTCTTTCTCTTTCACCTCTCATGAGCATGCACAGTTTTATAGGTTGCATAGTCATTACATGCTGAGAATTCTGCACTAAAGATTGCATATATATGCAAGTGGGGCCTTTGTGTTCAAATGTGTGACTTGCAGGATTTACTTTGGGGACCTTCTGGCATAGCTACAATCTTTTCACCAGCTGTGCCATAAGTTGCTGCTTCTGAAATGGCCTGGCTTCCTTAATGAAGTCCTCATGAGCCTGCCTGATCCTGAGCTCTCATATGACAAGTGATTGTCGGGGACCTGTGCTGAGGCTTCTCATAGCACATCCTCCTCATCAAATGCTTGTGCCTGCTGAAGCCACCAAGCAATGAACTACTGGTAGTGTAACACTTCTATGATAGCTCTGTCTAAGAAACTAATGTTCAACAGTCACTGTGCATGTGTTCAGGCAGTGTACACAAGACTCAACAAATGTCTTTTGTATTGACCACTTAGCCTTCTTTTTATTGTAATACAGGCAGGAAACCAGGCTTGGACACATGGCTTGTAAGTTTCTAAATGAACTTAGCTTTGTATGGTCTAAGGAGGGTTATGTGCTTTGCTACGGCACTAAAGGAGCAGTATTGCTCTACATGTATAGCATATCCACAACACACTGTTGCTTATTTACAACCTCAAACTATTAAAGCTACAAAATGCATTCCCCCCAGCTGTAAACGTTTAGAAAGGATTCTACTGCTGTCCAAATATGAACAGAATACAGGAACCTTTGGGGCAATGTGATTTGATTTCATGTTTTCTTCTAAAGGTTTCGTCTGTAATTGGCAGTACATAGTAAATCAGGCCACTTTGATGGTGTACTTATCTCCTGCAAGGTTCTAACAGTGATTTTGGCTGTTATACATATGAATCAAAAGGTACGTATTCTTTTGCTGTGTGCAAGCTTTATTCTGTATTTTGATCCATTGTCCTTGTCTATTCTGAATCATTGTTCATGCACTGCATGTCTTAGATCTTTTGCTGCTGCACGCATTGAGTACACAGAATCTTTCCTCACACTTGAAACTTGCATATCATTATACTGAGTTCTTATAAAATATACATATTTCACAATGTGATGCAAAGTAGTTTGTGCTTGAATGTTCCCTCAAGCCCTGCGAGTTGAAGCTAGTTATCGTGCAGTTTGAAAATGACCTAAACTTGCTCATTTTTATGTTCTTTAATCTTTTGGGCTCTCTGTTGCCAAACATTAGAAAATTGTTTATTCTGTGGTGTGCTTTCAATATGCAAGGACTGGTGACTTTCACGCTGGAGCAGTTAGCCCTTACTGCGCTTCTCTGCAATTTGCTTTTGTGCAGTCAGCCAGAATAAAGACAGTTTTATAAAGCGTAAATTTTCGCTGTGTCCTGATAAGTAGTGCAGCCATTATTATCTCATCTGCTTTGCTTCGTAAGCACACATTAACTCTCACACATATAAAAGCAAAAGAGCTACACCATTAAACTAGCACTATCATAACTGACATGTGCCCATAGCGCCGAGCCAAAATGAAGAGAACAAGCAGTGCCTTATGCTTTGGCTGTACAATGCTCAATGAATGAAACGACCACTATTGGCTGTGAGACCAGGCTACAAGTGGCAGCACCATCAGCGTGTTGGTATGACTGGAGGCTCGGCGGCAATTCACTGCGAGATTTGGGCCAATTGTTTGGTAATGACACATACTGTGGTAATGAAACGTGCTGACTGCAGTGATCTGATTATATATTGTGCTCCAATGCCACTTCTTGCACAAAACACTCTAAACTTTCCTACTATATGTGAAATCGGCGTGAAACGCAGTTTCTGCTCCGGTACACTCGTGGTGCTTTTTGTTGGCGTTCGGCTTGCATTCAGCCTATTCTGTTGGCACTGCTGTTGTGCAATTCAACTTTTTGCCATTCTTGCACTGGCTAGAAGAATGCCTGTATTCCTGTACAATGAAGTTGAAGTAGCTGTTTATTGTTACTCTACTTCACCACTTGTAAGCATACATACTTTCGCTTCTTTTTTTTTTCGATTATCAGTCGAATACAAGATAGTTGCTAAGTTTGGTTAAACAAGGCAGACCACTATAAGTAACAGCGCAGTGACAGGATTGCCTTGTGGCTTCACACATATTTTTTTCCCATATGTAGCATTGTAGCACAAGGATTGTTTTGCATGATTACATGCATGAGAATGGGGCAAAATTTATATATTGAAAGCCAGCCTTATTATGCTGTTTACTTGTAAGGATAATGACCACTACCTTCCATCAAGCGAATACCATGCTAAAGCGCACATGCATTGCATTAACCACCAGCAGCTCAATTTTACGACACCCTGTGTCTAGCGACTGCAGTGTTACACATGATATTGTAATACTCCGTTTCCAATTCCCTTTTGTAGCAGATAATGTGCCAAAGCCCCAAAATTTGCTTGCAAGGCAAGCATAACTATTTCTGCATAGTGGAATATCCACATAATAGAAGGACACCTCAGGAACAGCTAAGGATGGTCCTGTAACCATTAACCACAGTGATAACCACAGTCGTGCAATTCTACGCCTAAGGTCGTTTGTATCGTGCGAAATCACATGGGCACTTAAATCTCGTGCATCCTCGTTGATGTGTCACGGTAACACAAATATTTGCAAAATCATCCAACACACCGTGACCAGGAGTCACTAAATAGCTGCATGAATTCGCTTCTTGCTTTGACCACTTCATTTTAATATGATACCAAATGTTATTCGGGAATGCAACAAAAAAATCTTAATGATTGTGATGAACAGTGGGCACAACAACCACATGTCGTGTGCTCGACACATCCCAGCACTGATTTTATTGCAGGGCAAAGCCAAATGAGTCTCTATATCGTCAAAAAAAATACAATATACAACTGCGCTGCAACCACGGAACAAGCAGACTTCGAAGGTTGTGTGTGCCGTGCGCATGCATGTAAACAAGTAGTGACTGGTAGACGACGCAACGCGCCTTCCACACAGGTCGTGATCCATGCTGTCGTGGTTCAGCCATTGTCCGCCAGGCAGCGACTCTGTTCGATCTCGCGATCTTGAGCAAATATTCGCAACTAGATGAGGCACGTGTGTGCTGGAGCGAAAATCCGGAGACCACTCGGCACATTCTAATGGAATGTGAAGGATCCTAATAGTGAGACTCGTAGGTAACGTACACTTTCTAGAAGCATTTGGACTTTAAAGTGGATGGGAGCTTCAACCGGTCAGCAGCCAAAATAAGCACAAAAAAAAAAGACGTTTACAGTATTGGTGGGAAAAAAGCAGGGAAGAGATAGATACAACCAGATCCGTTACAAGTATAGGTAGTGGTACAAAGTTGGTAAGTTTGAAGGAAGAGAGAAAAGGTTAAAGAGAGTGGGAACGGTGCGGTCCCTAAGTCCATGCCAGCAGGCCCCAGTCCTAGCGAGCCGCACCCAAGAGTGCCTTGCTTGCTTGCTTGTTCCTCACTTTTGGCACTTAGCCACTACGGGGGATTGACCAAGAAGCCGGCGGTTAAAGGTTGAAGGTTAAAAGGGAAGGGGAAAGAGAAAAACTTAAACAGAAAATTAAGTCGGGATGAAGTATAACGTTCATGTTAACTAAAAAATATATTTACGTGGCACATGTAGTAAAAAAAAATTTTTCCAGCCGAGCCTCGAACCGAGAGCCGAGAGCTCGCGCTCTCGATTCCCCTTGTCCTCCACTTCAATTGCCGGCTCTGCCGCCGGGGTTTCCAAACTGTCCCTCTCTCTGCGAAGGCGATGATGGCACTGGCCCACGGCGGCTTGCAGCGACGGCACCGCACCCCCGGCGGCGGGCAAACCTTGCAGACTGCTGCACCGAACGAGGATCGGTGGAGCAGGCAACGTCCGAGTCGCCAAGGTCTTCCAGGAACCCGAAGGCCCTAAACCTGGCTGGCTTCCCGGACGTACGCTTCGCGAAGATGCCGCAAACCGGGTTGTCGAGGTCTTGCAGGAATCGGAAAGCCCTAAACCATTCCGGAGGCACACCTGGCCGGTCTTCCTCTTCGACCTCGTTCTGACGAGTGCTCGCAGCAGGTCGCCGGAAGTAGCAGCCGCCCGCTCGCTGCCATTCCACCGCACAGAGACCACACGGCACCGCACCACGCAGTTAACAGGAGGGGAATATTGCAGATGATGGTGGTCGTCGCTCTAACGGTGCCGCTTCCTCTACCGTTGGCAACTGACCTCAAGCGCCCATGAGGTTCTCGTCGTAGCCGTCGCTGAAGTCCTTTGGAATCGTCGCCTTCGCTGCCGAGGAACCGCCGCTAGAGTCCGATACTTCGCCCTCCTCGGACGAGGCGCCACACTTGTTCTCGGCTTTGCTACCCGACGAGCGGTTCTTCCGAGCCGTTTTTTTCGACAGCTTGCTTTTGCGTGTCTTGGCGGCTTCCCTACCGTCAACGGTCCAGTAGTCGTCGCTCTCCGACGTCTCCGAATCGCTGGACGCGGCCGCGCCGCCGGGTTTGGAGCCACGCATGGTCTCCCTGCTTCGACAACTTGTCGCGTTGATGCAGTGACCGCGCCGGCAGGCCCCTTCTCCAGCGGTGGCTCCGGGAGCTTCAGCAGTGCGTAGGAGACCGCTCCGGCCCGTGTCCTGTGCCAGACCCGATGACGGTGACAGGAGGAACCGGCGGAAACGCTCCTCTGCGAACGCCAGAGCTGCAGCTCGCACCGCGGAGATGGTCATGCACCAGGCCAGGCAGGCGTCGCTACTGGCCGTGCAACGGGCGCCGCACGCCTTCCCCACGATCATGGTCCGTCCCAAAATGCAGCCGGGGCCTCACGTTACGGGCGCCAATCTGTGAACGGCGCCGTCCCTCGGTCCACGCCAGCAGGCCCCAGTCCTGGCAGGCCGCGCCCAAGAGCGCCCAGCCGAGCCTCGAACCACCGCTCGCTTGCTTGTTCCTCTCTTGTGGCGCTTACCCATGACGGTGGATTGGCCAAGAAGCTGGCGGTCAAAGGTTAAAGGGAAGGGGAGAGATGAAAACCTAAACGGGAAAGTAAAACGGGATGAAGTATAACGTCCATGTTAAGAAATATATTTACGTGGCAGATACAGAAATAAAATTTTGTAATTGCATATGAACAGCAAGCTTTGTGTTTCTTATTGGATGGTATTATAATTTAGAACGCTATCAGCGATTTAATGGTCTGTCAAATTGATGATTTCAAGAATTTACATGGTAGACTTCTTGTGTCACAGAGATAGCAAATCTAAAACTCTAGTTGCAAATGGCCACGGATATGTTCCTGTGGCTAAAGCACAATGAAGAAGCCCCGAAGGAGAGGATATTTTGAGTAGTTAAAAGAAACACCGAATTTTCGGAATGAAAATTCTAATTTCTTCCTCTGATTTCTACATCGACGGCATGCTATTAGAAAGTGATGATTCCGGTTCCTGGCAGGTAGGACACGGGGTGGTGTCAGACCAGCCTGTATACGTAAAAATATGGTGAAATGCGGCATCGTAATTTTGTTATGGAGGTTTCTAATTTACGTGTGGGACGCCATTCATTGTTCATGAAAAGGACAAATGAAATTCCGACGTTTAGATTTTCCGTTTTGCAGAACCTTGAAAAATAAAAAAAAAAATTCTAAACGTAGGCGCAGTGACACAAGCCGAAGTATCCATAACAGACATAGCTGATCCACCAAGAGACATCCGCGCAAGTGTGTCCACGACGGCCTGGAACCCATACCAGCCGCACCAGGCTTAAGTTTGAGGGGATTAACGATTTAAATGCATTGGCTACAGTGGGGGGGGGGGGGGGGGGGAGGAGTGAAGATGAAGTGAGTGATGTGCATACTGACAGTGAATCAGTCACTGTAAATGCTGCTGAATAATTTGAAGGAAGTTTCCAAGAGCTAGGATAACTGCTGATAGTTCAGCCAGAAATATGGGTGTGAAATCCGGAAGGCATAATGCATATAACAAGGATAGGAACTCGTAGAAAATACCTACTCCCGCTTTCGCCTCACTCACTGACGCAATCAGTCGCGATCACGTGATCTCCTGCTTTACAGAAAAAAAGAGGGGAGGCAGACCCAAAGATTGGAAGCTGCAGTCTCCGAAAGCAGCATCAGACTTCGCACTTGTGACAGGGGGTGATACCCAGGGTCGACGTTATTCGGGTCCTGGGCATGTTCGTCGAATTCAACGGCGGGAACGGAACAGCTCTCCGCAAGATCATCGCAAAGACGGACAACGCTTTCCGCCTCGTTCGCAGAATCGCAAACCGGACCGAGGCATGAATGAAAACGATCTTCTCAGGCTAATCAATGCCTTCGTACCGTGCCACCTCACGTACACAATTTCTATGCACAACTGGCTCAGAGCGGAGCGAGACAAGCTCAACGCTCTCATCCGCAAAGTAGTCAAGAGGGCTCTCGGGCTGCCCATCAGGACCCATATACCGAGGATCTCTTGAAGCTGCGGGTACATAACACCTACGAGGAGATTGCCGAAGCCCAAGAACGCGCGCAACTCACTCGCCTGACCATCACAGCGGCAGGTAAACGCATCCCCGAAGAGCTGGGTTACCACCCTGTGGGATTCCCGATGGTCAGTACCCCGATCCCTAGGTGCATTCAGACAAGTTCTTAGTGGCCTGTGTGCCCCGAAACGTCCATCCCGTCCACAATGAGGGCAGACGCACGGCCAGAGCAGCAGCCATCCTCAAACAGATAAACAACACGACATTAGAGCAAGCTTCGTCGACGCCGCGGAGTACAGCGACGGGAAGACATTTGCCGTCGTTGTGGTCGACTCAAGCGGCAAGATTTCCAATAGCGCCTCGATTCGCACTTCAGACCCCGGAGTCGCCGAGCAAGCCGCCATCGCCCTCGCCCTGCTAGACGGTCGTGGATCCGAAATCTATAGTGATTCCAAAACGGCACTTAAGTCTTTTCAGAAGGGTTGCATCGCCAAGGAAGCTGCTCGTCTTCTTAGCGGCTCGAGTCCATATGCTCTCACAAACCATTCGATTCACTGGTTTCCCGCTCACGTAGGGTCGGTCGAGGGTGCTCCCCCGAACCTCAATGAGTCTGCTCACGAGGCTGCGCGTGACCTCACCGACCGCGCTTCCTCTATAAGGAGCGCTGACTCCTCCCCTCTCTACGGTCACAGGGACGCTCCCGCTACTCACAACGAGATTATTAAATATTTCTACATGCCTAGGAGGGTCTTTCCACACCCTCACCCCAAGTTGAATAGGGCGCAAGCCGTTTCGCTTAGGCTTCTGCAGACCAGCACATATCCGTGTCTGTCCGCTCTCCACGAGGCTTACCCCGACGTGTATCGCGACGACGCCTGCCCGTCCTGCGGGCAGACCTCCACTCTAGCGCACATGCTCTGGGAGTGCGGGTCGACATACCCCAAGTTCATCAAAGAGGAGTGGGACCCGCTTCTGCGTAGCACTGCTCTAGAAAAGCAAATCCTAGCCGTCCGGCGTGCCCGCGACCGGGCCGGTGGGCTAGACCTGCCGGTCCCGACGTGGGACTAGCCGGGTGCGCGACGAGTTCGCGTCCTCGCCGGACCTGCAATAAAGTTATTCACTCACTCACTCAATCACGTGATCTATTCCCATTTGCGTTAAATGATCTTATAGCATGCCGCTTAGATATGTAGTGGGCATGAGTCTGGCATTTGATAGGAATATATCGTCAAATTCATTCTTGATATTAGGCAAGGGTGTGTCTAAACAAATCATCTCGCATATATTAACTTTTATTGGATTTAGCTGAGCTTGTACAAACAAAACCCGAGGTATATGTAAGCGGGACCAATGCTAATCTAAGAATGCCTTCATTTCACTAAGAAATACAAATTGTAAACGTCTCAAAGAAGATTCATAAGTGTTTAAATACGTCTTTACTGTTAGAATGCGGAATCTGCAGGGAAGAGTAGGCAGTCGTGCTTCTTGATGTATAACATTGTTAGCTACAAATTTTGGTAAACCAGGACAATTCCGGAGAGCCTCCCACTCTAGAAGAACAAGGGGGTTAATTTCGTATGCTGGCCCACCAGAGAAGAGGACGCACCCAATTTCCAGTATAGGTCGAACGTACATGCGATAAATCATTATTAGAGTTTCCCTGCGTAGCCCAGAGTGCTGTCGGCCAAGTTTACTTATCATGACAACAGTGCGTGCTGCCCTAGATTTAACATGGTCAATGTGATTTAGCCAGCCCAGTTTTGCGCTAGGTATTTGATAAAGTCTAGTTGCGGAATTATTTCCTAACGGTATTGGAGAGAGATATTAACTGGTATATTCAATAGAAAGACAATCAAGGAACTTTTGTTGACATTAAGTGACATTCGTATATTTACAAACCAAGCTTCAAGCGTTCTTAAGTATCGGAAAGCTTGAAGTATGACTGCAGTGTTCTTTGTAATGAGCGATTATCACTCGCAGACGCAAAAAATGCTGTGTCGTCTGCATAGACGTGCACTTGTGCGGTATCGCACAAGGAATTGAGTTTAATGAAACGTCAAACAAAATAGGAGAAATGACAGATCCCTGGGAACTCCTCTTGATTGATTATATTTTTTCGTCAGCAAGCCACGGTGGGAACAATAAAATTTCCTATGCTTTAAAAATTTATATATCCAATTTATAATATACTCAAGAAAACTCGTGCTATTTAAAACGTTAAGGAGTATAACATGCTCTACACAGTCGTATGTTTTAGCCAAAACAATCGTCACTAAAGCTGCGTACTGCTGCCTGAATGTGTCGAGCAAGCTTCCACTACTTTCCACTAAATCGACATGTGCGCACCATATCGAGAATCTAGGTCTAAATCCAATGTGACATGGGCTTATTAATGTATTATCATTTAAAAATTTTATGATACGAATTTGCAATAGCCTTTTATTAATTTCACAACATTCGCAGTTAGTGCGATTGGCCTTATATCATGTATATTCATTCCTGCTCCTTGCTTTTTAAGCAGGTGGATTATTTTTGCGAGTTTCTAGTCGGGAGGCGTCCATGGGTTCATGAGGGAGTAATTAACTATATTGTAGAGGTCTTGCGGGGAGAGGTCAAGCAATGTTTTCAACATGCCTGATGTAATGCCATCTGGACCCGGAGCTGTGCCAGGAAGCAGCCGAACAACGTGCTGAAGCTCTTCCATTGTTACTTCTAAGAAATCATCCCCTGACCGAGCCCCTACGAAGTTTACCTGCAGCTTAGTTCTAAAGCACTGTTCTAAACCTTTAGCAATTTTATCTAATGATTCTAACAATTATTTTGGTGACAGAAACAACTGCGTCAATATTTATGAGCACTGGAACGGCCTTGCGAGAGCGGAGAAACCTAAACAGTGCTTTTTATTACCACTTTTCTATAAAAAGATATGCCGTTTTTCATCGTAATTATCCTTCGCTAATGAAACTGTTCTTGTAAAAACATCAGCTCACTTACAATTACTACAATTAGTAGGGCACTGATTGAAAATAAGTTTCTTCCATGCAGCTTTTCGGCGTCTATAAGCTTGTGCGCAATCACTATTCCACTATGGACTATCAGTACTCCCTTTTGCTGATGAGCCTACAAACTCAGATTTTTTAATGGTACCTTTCAACATTGCACAAAGGCTCAATCCTTTAATATCTCTTTCCATACCTGTCATAGAAGACAAAGTTGACTGTAAATTATTTCTAAATTCTGAGTAGCCCACAAAAGTCTGCGCATATTTTTTCAAATAAATCGGGGGTTGCTAATATCAATGACAATCAAGCGGTGGTCACTACTAGCGGCGGCATCGACCACAGCCCAAGAGATGGAAACGCCTGAGGTAGCAAATGTCAAATCTAGGACTGATCGCGATTGTGAACGCTCGAAAGTGGCAACTTTAGCATTTAAAAATGTGAAATTGTTAACATTGGTCCAATTCCATAAACGTTTTCCAGGTGAGAGTCAGCGCGGAATCCCCATGACGCATGATGTGAGTTGGTCTCCCGCAAACAATATGTTCTTTTTGCTATAGGTCACTGCGACATCAAGTGAGCGTACATCTTGCACCCCAATGGGAAAGTAGGAGTTGATTATGGAGAGCGGGGCGCAACCCGGATTTCACATTCGGATGATAGAATACGATGTGAAATTTTTGTTTTATGACAATTTAGACGAAATGAAAAAGCAATCCACCACCTCGGGAAGGTCTATTCAATCGAAAGCACTTGTAGCTGTTTAAATGAAAGCCTTGGTCAGCGGACAAATGAGTTTCTTGTAATAGTATAACGTCTGAAGATTGTTGGGAGATTAAATATAATCTGTAGCTGCAGAAAGTATTGATCGGCAGTTGCATTGAAGTATCCTTAGGCACTCTATGTGTACGGTAGACAAACAGCTGCAACTGCTTTGTCCAGAATACTGTTTCAGAAAGTCACTCCTCGTAAGTGATTCTCTCGCACATTTTGTTGTTTTAGAGTTAGGAGAATTAGGCAGTTTGTTGTTAGGCGTTTAAGAACTCAAGTGTCCATATCTGTCCTTGACTGCCTAGAGAGTCTGAATCAGAATAGCATCCATGATCAACCTGATGTGAAGTCCAAGGTCTTGCTAAATCCACACTGTTAAAAGGGAGACCTGTCTAATTCTCAAGTGACTTTGTAAAGAAGGCGGTCGAATTTTGTACGCTGTTTTTTATTGTCTGAGACAAACTAGACAATTGCGGAGATATTACTGTAGCCAAGGAGTCGGATAGGTTTAGTAGAATCTTTTCTAATGCTTTTTCCATCACTTTTTCTATTACTTTTGCAATTGTCTGGGAAATTGATGAGTCCATGCCAAGTGACTGACGGGCTGTTACACCAGTACAACCCTGCGTTCTGCACTGAACTTCTGCAATAGGTTCGCGACAAGAGCACCGCCTCCTCTCAATCACTTCGATTACCTGGATCTCTTACGATCTTGCAGGGCAGTTGGAGTAGTCGGCAGCATAATTTGCATTGCACAAACAACATGAATGAGCTTGAGATGTGCAATCGTTGGCGGTATGGCCTTCCCCGCATAAACGGCAACGAGCACTTGATCGACAGCCATTAGCGCCGTGTCCCTACCGCCAGCACTTGAGGCATTGTATAGTGGTCGTGGAGCGTTAAACTCTGTAGCATAATGGTCATGTCTTTATCGCTGATGTACGAGCCGTCCCTGTAAATGTTGCTGTGACTGTTTCTGCGGGGACCCTCTTATTATCTACATGCCTGGTACAGCGGTACGCGGAAGCTACACCTGCTGCAAAAAATATCTCTAGGATTTCTGATGGACTTAAGCTTATGCCCACATCGCAGACTAGGCCTTTGCAGCAAGCTATGTGAGGAGGGATGAAGGCGCTCACCAGCTGCGTGGAAAAGTTAGTGCATTTCAGCAGATCCTGTAGACAGGCTTGGTCTGATGAACAACGGAGGATCTCCCCACGTTGAAATTGTCGGACCTCGGTTATTCGTTGGAAGTGCGACGAAAATGCCCGAAGCTCTGATTATTGAATGCCTTGGGGTTCTTCATACGAATAACTCCTCCATTCGTAGGTACCAAAGCCACAAGAATGCTACTGGTTCCACTGCGAAGGAACAATTCCACTGGTAGATCTTGCGAGGCAATGGAAGCAGACCAGAGGGTAGCCTCCTGGCCCGGAGATGAAACGGACATCACCTTATCAATAACCACACTTTAAATCTAAGGAATAAGAAAGAAACAATAAAGTTAAGAAAAGCCCAAATACTTCCAAGCACGCGGTGAATAGCATTGGAGATTGTGTCTCCTTGTCCAACCCCTTTTTTATAGGTATCTTCCTGCTTTTCTTGTGGTGAATTAAGGTAGCTGTGGAATCTCTGTAAATATTTTCCAAGATATTTACGTAAGCGTCCTGTACTCCTTCATTAAGTAATGCCTCTATGACTGCTGGTACCTCTACTGAATCAAATGTCCTTCCGCAGTCTATGAAAGCCATATAGAGAGGCTGATTGTACTCTGCGGATTTCTCGATTACCTGATTCATGACGTGGATCTGATCCATTGTAGAGGTTACGCGACTTCTAACACTAGGCACGCTGGAAGACGGCGCCCGTGAACGGACCAGCCATCTCGGCTCGCCTAAACTTTGTACTCGCCGCGAAGATGGGGCGCGCGGACCACGTATGCATTCAGCAGCGCGGGCAGCCATACACAGACATGGTCAGGACAGAGAATGAAAATGCGCGCTATAGATCATGTTATTACGTGCTAACTCACCCTACGTTGCATGCGTTCAGCGCGCGAAGGACGGCGCGCATCAAGCCGCCATCCTCCTCGGCTCACCCTCGCATGCTTTCCCTCGCATCCACAGCATACGGTGCGCGCTACAGGATGTTATCGCACTCTCAGTTTATACGGAACCTCAGTGTGACGACGACGGCGAAAATTCGCCTGGAATGGAAGTGCTGTGCGAAACTCTATGAACTTGAGTACAAAGCGTACGCGCCATACGCGGCGTCTACGGGGGGCTCCGGGGCCCGAGCCCCCCGAAGTTTTCCAGGGGGGAGTGTAGACTCCCCACCCCCGCCGATGCCGAAGCTTTGCCCCTCCCCTAAAGTGTCATTACGAGAGTTCTGTTACCCACGTCATTTCATGTTTCTTTTGTGTTGCCTCTACTTCATTTTACTGGGGCTAAAAGCTTACTGCCTCATTGTTGGCGCGGGCATGCGCGGATTTTAATTCATACTTTCGCTGTATTTCTGCAAATCCTTACAATAAGACAAACGAACTAGAAGCGCCAGCGGCGGCTACCTCATCCATATTTGTTCACTTCAACGACTTTCTTTAATTTCCACTGCGAACACCATGCACAGACACGCTATATTTAAATATATGCGTAGTAGGACAAGGCTTATTATATTTTTTCAAGAGAAGGAGGTAGCCAACTGACAATAATTTTTAGTGGTATGGATGGCCTATGCCTGGAGAATGACTATGTTGCTGTATGTTCACCTCACTTCCGATTGCCTTGCGTGCTTCTCTCGCCATGAAAAAAAAAAACAGCCTGTAGGCTTCAGTGACTCCTTTGGCAGAATCAACGGCGTGGGAAATGCGTGTGAATGATATGTGTCTCAGTACTCCTTCTCTTTCCAGTAGGCAGTGAAACGACTCAGGAAAAAAAAGCTCTCCTAATAATTCACAACATTTATTAGGGATGAACAGGTTGCCACTTGGATGCAGATGTCATGAATGTATATAATTCACTCAACGAGGCCCAAGTCAGCGCTTATACTCGCTCTCAGCGCTCACTCTCTTCTCCGTTCCCTTTCATTACCCCTTCCACCTTCCTTTTTGCTCTTTCTGAGCTGCGCTACAAGCCTAAAAAAAGTCAGACTTATACTCGAACTCAGTTTTGCCGGAAAAGTGAAGCAGTATTAGTGATAGCGAAGTATAAGACAATTTCAAGGAGAAAGATTATTATCTTGGTGGCGCGAGAGGACTCGGGCTGTGAAACTGAACTGTCTCCTAATATGAGGTCTTGTAAGTACTCACATGGGCCGTCACTTCCGTGAGCAATTCCTCGAGGTCAGACGGAAGCGTTAAGTGCAACTGGTATTAAAGGACACACACACACACACACACACACACACACACACACACACACACACACACACACACACACACACATATATATATATATATATATATATATATATATATATATATATATATATATATATATATATATATAAGGTATATATATATATATATATATACCTTACACCCCCCCCCCCCCCCCCCCGCCTCCCAAGGTCCAAGGAAAATGAAAATTTCCGCCTACGGTACGCGCTGCCACTTCTGTAGTGCTCCTGAGTGGGGGCTCGCGCTGTTCTACAACACTCCAGAGAACATTATGACGACGCCTGGGGAGTTCTCGTTGGAAGATTACACTGAGGGCCATGACGTACGTCTCGCACCCCGGGAAAAGGCCAATTGATTTCCAAAGGACGTGTGTTTGATGGACAATAAAATTTGAACGCTATATATATACATTGCATACGGTGGGCTACTGAAATACGGGACTCGTCCTTTGAGAACGAATTACAAACAATAATCATAGCCGAGAAATGAACTTATCTGGTATATGTGTTTGCACAAGCAATACATAACGTGTTTACGTCATTTGCGAAGTAGGGACTGCTCAATCACTAAGTCGCTCACTTTAAAAGTCCTCCAGGTTCATAATGCATCACACAATCGAGGAATTAGGCTTGTGAATGTCGCATCGATGTCACGCACACTGCCGAATGTGACAAGGGATATGCGCCTTGCTTTACAGCGAGGCTGTTTATGGCTAGAGTTCCGTGAAATTTTCCTGTCTGTAAGCAAAAACTACCATAATCAGCAACGGCTCGTGCCTTCGTCGTCGTCGTCTTCCACAGCTGGCTTCGATGCCGTTCATCATGCTAGCGTTCCCATACTGACCCGCCTTCTGCGAAGGCGCTGACGACACTGGCCCACTGCTAGTCGGTACGGTGATTTCGGTCTCAAATTCTTTGCCTGCATATATCGCGAAATGAAAACAGGAATGTATATAACGAATGTATAACACGAATGAACGCGAATGCATAAAACTTAATGTGTGTATATACCTTTCGTCACGATGACTGCCGATCAAACAATAAATGTGTTCGTACCTTTGTTCAAAACTCTGCGTCGCCTCTTTGTCGTGGGCTACACAGCTTCGCTGGCCAACCATGTTTACAAAGTGGAATTGCTCATAATTTTTAATGCGAAGCTTTTGTGGGATCGCTCTCCAGATTTCGTTACGTCATCGTACGTTCGGGAAGCCTTCGCGGGCTACAGTACCGCGTGTGTACGTGGGGCTGTCTCCTTGTTTTCACATTCCGAGCATCGCTTAATGCGAACTGCCGCAAAAGACGCAAACGTAGAACCGAGATACACGGCAAACCGGCAATACAATCACGTGCGTTGCTCGACCCATTGTTTCGCATCAAAAATTTGTGAGACGCTTAAACTTCGCTCTAAGAGTGGAACGCGATGGAATCCCCGACTGCTTCTCACGCTTCCAGGCAACTGCGTGGGCCGATCTTCTGTTATTGTTTCGCACTTGTGTTATTTCAGTCTGGGAAGACTTAACAAAAAAGGCGTACGCTGTCGGTGTTTTGTTTCATGGCATTTGTTTGTGGGCTACCATTCTCATAATTCGGAGAAATAACTTTGAAAAGAACGTAAGACAAAAGTATGAGCAACCTTAATGATAGAAGGGGCAATTTTAGCGACTTGTGGAATACGCGTGGCTCGGGATGATTTTCTCGGCCGCGAACGCCTACGCCGACACCGGATTTTCTGCGACACGGGGCCCTTAACGCGATCGCATTAATGTACACATTGCGTGGGATATGTGTGTTGCGGACGGGGACAAAGTGACAGGAACAGAAGGTGCCAATATGTGCTAGCTACTGCAGTTAGTTTGCGCGGGTCCGCACCTGCTACGTCTCCTGCTCGTAGAGATGTCTGTTTGCATGCGTACGCATCATTCCGGAGGGATAGTAGGCAGGGGTGGGCATAAAAAGCGCTCACGTTCCGAAAAACGATTTGATTAATTTTCGTGGCGTAATGTGGTAGAAACACCAATGCCAGCATGTTTGCAGACATAATTTAATAGCTAACGGGAAAAATAAAATCGATCGCAATAAAACAGGCAGAAAGCGCTTAGAGCATAGCGGAAAAACACGGGCGTCGTGGTGCACGCGGCGTGGTCTCCCGACTGCGCACATTTGCCACGGCCGAAATCGAAGCAGAGTGCGAGGGAGCTACGGCGAGGCCCGAGGACGTTCTGGGCTCTGCTGCTCTTCGGGGGTGGTGGTGGTCGGCGAGTCTGGTGGCGACCCCTGGTACTCTGGCTCTGCCCCCGGATACGGCGACGTGTATGTGCCCTCCGACGACGCCTCTCTCAGGCGGCTGGTGTAGGCGTGCAGGCGCGAGAGCATGTACACCTGCAGTATGCGTTGTTGGGCGAGTTGGTGCACATCTAGAGCGTGCTGTACGAGCACAAAATTAACAGGTACGAGGGAGGACAGGTGCGTGTACCTCGTACAGTGCAGCGACTAAAACGTGAGCCAATCAGTATGGTGAGATCCAGGTGCGTGTTTCAGGCGGCTCGCCTGTCGTGCGCCACTTATACGACCGTGAAGCTCCCATGCAGTCGGCGTCGTACCGAGGGCGATCAGCGACGGACGAAGGACTAGTTCAAATTTCCGCTGATAGGCTTACACGACCCGAATAGCTGTCGCTGCGCTACACGGAGTGTCTGAAACGTAGCGGTCTTATTTAGCGCCAAAAATAACATTTGCTTTTATTTCTCGTTTTTTCTCTTCTTTTTTTGGGGGGAGGGGGGTGGGAGGGGATAGTGTATTTTTAGGCAATACGACTAAATGTTTTGGCGTTTCACTTGTTTTTCGAAAAAGCCTGTGCGAGATGAAACTGAGGAGCACCAACGTATGTACAGTACAGTCCACTGTCAAAGGAAACACCTTTAGTATTCTGCCGCCAATTTTCGCCGATCGAGGTGTGGCGGGAAGGCACGCAGACTATTTTTCTATGCATAAATGCATGTCTAAGGCTCCATGTCGGCCACTTCTCTTCCGATGAACCTTAAAAAACCTTTCTAATATATTGGCTGTATTATCGAGGTGTTTCCTTCATGAGTGGAGCATACTGTATATACAGGAGCAGATATGGGGGACAAATATCTAGATTACGCTGCGCTCGTCTGAGGGGTTTCTACAAGCAGTGCTGCCAGATGGTGCGGAGTAACATAGCCGAAACAGACGGATATTATAGCCAAAAAGTAGCCAACGATGCAGTCGGGCCACGGTAGCTTGTAGCCAAATGTGGCCATCATTTATGCTTATGAAAATAAGTCATGGAAACGAACTAACGTTTCCTTTCTTTTTTTTTTTTGCAAGTAAAAGTGCAAACTGAAAGCATCAAATACACGGTCAAACCACGTGTTTGACTGGACTACACTCTAAAAATAAAAGTTTACACCCTTTTTGTTGTATTTTGTCTCCAAACAATAATCATCATCTGTCTTGCCCGCATTCCCTTTCTTTAACGCGGCGAGCCGAGTTTTCAAGGGAGGAAATGCAAGCAAGGCGGATGAAGGTTATTGTTTGGGGACAAGATAAACCCGAAAGGGTGTACACTTTCTTTAGAGTGTAGCACACAGCAGAGAAAGTAAGAAATATCACATATGCGAGCATCAAGCACACGCCTAAGCAAAGGGGTTTATAGAAGAGGTAAAACACACAAAGAGAAAATATCAAATACAAATAATTCGCCATGGTTTCCCAGTAGCTAAGGTATCAAATTATTTGAAGACGTTAAAATACAGCTTCCCTCATATCACACTTCGAAAGTTAGGGATCGTAAGCGCGGTCAATTATCACATATGTAAACATCCAATACAATGCCAAACAGTACATAAAAAATATCACATAATTCAATTCTCACTAAGCAAGTTGACTTGACTCACGAAAGATTAGCAAGAACAACATTTGCTTTAATACATAAAAGCACTATTAAATTTAACCAAGAAGGCAGGCTTGGTTTGAAATCGTTGCAACACCCAAAATTCTCTTTCGAACCACATTACACATGCAATATTACTTCCAAAGTGCGTGTAGCCAGCTCGTTACGGTGGTCTGTTTTAGTAACGTAGACCTGGCTGAATACCCTCTCTACTGCGGCATTCGACACGGGCACGCGCAGTAGTGCAAAGGAAACCACTGACAAGTGAGAAAAGAGCGATTCGCCTGCACTGTTTGTCACTTTTCGCGGCAGCTCACCAGAATTCATTCACATCGTCGCTCAGTTCAAGAGACGGGTGCATTGCCTGCAAGCTCACATACTCACTTTCTAAAGTTGACATTGTGTATTCTTATTTGAAGAGCAATTAAACATGCCTTTTTTTGCTTGTGTTCTTTTGGTGACCACTTACTGTGATCGTTATACCACAATGTGGAGAAATCAGAGGAGGAATTCACCTGAAAGGGCCATGCCTAGCTCTAGATCCTTAACAATAAAAGCACAGTAAAAAAGGTTACGTTATAAGCACTGGTAGATTCAAAGTAGGTGAAATTGGTACGTTATTAAATGTAACGAACCTCGATGACCAGCCAGAATACCCCGTACCACAGGCGCAGATCAGTAGGTATCTGTAACAAAGAATATAGTATACTTGTTGTTTCGCTTAATTTAACATACGCGGACAAAGCCGCATAAGTTATCACACGTTTATGTTTTCCAGCAACGTACGATAGCACGTCGGAAGCGAAACTCCCTTCTTTCCAGCTTTCATCATTTCGTCCCTATATACATTTTCGCCCGTGTAAAGCAGCAAACCCGTGCCTGTATTCACATAGCTGTTCGTAAGCTTGAATGGTTCGCAAGAACAAATGCCAGCCTACCGTCATCGCGAGCATACATAAGCAAAAGTGGATGGTCAATGACAGATAGCTCTTTTAACGAGCGAAAAGATTTGAGAATTTGCCTCGGGCTAGCTGTCTGGTAACCTATAACTTACTTTTCCTTTTAACTCTCAAGTTTATCTATGTACGAGTGATGTAACCAAATTATGTTATCTCTGAAATGATGTCTACTAATAAGTATTCGGTCACGTTGTAGCGATGGTGAAGAATCAAACGATGTCATTAGTGTGAACTGCCAATACTATGAGTATGCGTGACAAAACAGCCGAGACGGGAGATTTCGTAAAGCAGCTGATGCAGGAACTATTTATTCTTGTCCCGGCGTTCTTGTGCAATTTGTGTGCATAGAATATAGTTTAACGCCAAATAAAGTAATAAGAATGTGTTGCCAAATATGCAAGAATATTTTTAAATTGTCTTTTTTTTTATGTATGACGCATGAGGGATAATGGAAGAAGAGCTGAATTTAAGCAGCTTGATTAGTCCCCACCACCTGTTGGAAGAGCAATAAAAACAAATATATCCACAATGAAAGTTATACAAAAAGAATACACACTGGAATAAGGTAGCAGTAAGAGACAACATATGTAATATACTTAATTACATCCAAGACACATGACAATAACTTCAAGGAATAAGAAAAAAGATAAACGTAACCATAGAGTGCGCAATCTAGAATACCAGTGATGCACATGAATTATGAACACAATAACAGTAACAAACCTTGTAATAACTACTGTGCAGTAGACCCTGACTGACACTTGTTTGAAGGATTGAAGACACATGTGCATCGTTCTTAATGATAATTGAAGCAGGATGACATCCGGTGCGGCAGTGCTAAGCATCAAGTGTTTAAAAACATGTGCAGAAAGCATCGACGATGATTGTCAATGTAAGCGAATAGTCGAAACCCTTACAGAAAGCTATCCACTTTATCAAGAGAATGATGCAATTGAAGGCATATATTTGTTGCATTGGGAACATTTAGGTACATTTTGTTGTTTCGTTGAGCAGTTCCTTAGAGAACCGAGCCCTTAACTAGTGCCTCTGTAGCGGTGCCGGTGTACTCTTCCGACAGTCGCCACTGAGGGAGAGGGCATATGAAGAGGAGGAGGGCTGTCCTTCCCAAGCACTCAGCCACAGCAGCTCAACCTTCAGATACCCCAAAGCTCTTGCACCGTAGCACGTGCCGGCAGGTCCGGCTGTTCTCACGTCTACAACGAAGCCGAGTCTTACATCTGCGCTGTTGCCAATTGCCTATGTTCACTATAGCACTGGATGTTTAACAAAATCGAACTAAATATTGAAGACGGGGTGTTCTTCCTTTGCTTACTTCATACATATTTGGCGTATCTGGTATTAGGGCTATGCTGTAACCACTTCCAGAAGAAAGAAAAAAGAAAGGGTCAACCAATTGGCTACGCTAAAGAAGACAAGGTCAACGTAATTCCCCGTGAAAAACGATACAAAGAAGGTACAAAATGGATGAATAATGAATACGAAAAAAAAAGGACAGAACTACAGACAGAATAAGAGATATAATCAACATTTAATCAACGAATCGTTGAACTGCCATGTACGTCGACCTTGTCCTCTTTAGCGTCGATACTTGGTCTATCCTTTCCTTTTTTTATTTTACCGTTGTAAATATCACAACTAGAACTCAAAACTTTTATCCTAATCTTGCGTTCGGCGGTGAACGCGACCCGCATCTCGTTTGTGCGAGAGAACGCGCCCTTTGAATTGACGGTGAAAGCCCGACCACCAACCACCGACCATGAAAACAGGCGAAAGAGCCCAACAAAGCTCCTCTAGGAGGCGTGTTTGTCTTGTTCGTTTTATTCGCGCAGCTCGTTTCTCGGTCTACTTTTTTCTGTGCGATATCTCACACGAATGAACACGTTGAGGCCCTATATGTATCTTGTTGCTACAGAATAATTTAAAAAAAAAAAAAAAGAGGAAACATCTCAAAATTCTTAGAACGGGAGTGATTTGAACTGCCTTACCCAGCTCGCAATCTTGATAACGTTGACAACAGTTCTTGGCTGAAAAGAAAACACCAGCGCTTACAAAGTTGCGCGACGTTACAAGTGCTTGCATTAAAGTACTATCATAGCCACTGTACGTACATTTGGAGACGTTCTATAAGCTAGTAATAGTCTCATTGTTGCAACCATCACAGTACACGGTAAGAGAAGGCTGCTGCACTTACCAATATGAAGAATTCGTAACATGCTACAGCCGCAGTGTAAATGAAGTTGCCGCACGTCCTGATGACCATGGCTGAATAAGCAAACGACATTCCTGGCATGTAGTCCTGCGGAGACACACAAACCGACACAAGTTAGTTCAGTTGAAATCATCGCATTTCCACGTACGGAAAGGGGACCCGGGTGGGGAGGGGAGTGGGGCGCCTTTCTGTATCCTGATTTGTCATGTTTCTTTCACTCTTTACGAGGTGCACTAATTCATTAAAACGTTATGGAACACCAACGCGCCCAAATGGTCATCCTCGTATAAACAAATCTTCAGTAGGATCGACGTTGTAATGAAACAGTTGAGATGTAACAAAATGTATACTCTGCCGCCAGCTTTGTCGTAAGCCGGTAAAGGTTATGCGGCGTCAACGCTCTAAAAACACCCGCAGATGAGCGGAAGTAGATTATACGGGCTAACTTTCCGGCGACGCATTGCAGCAACGAAGAGGCGTGCAAATAGGAAACCAGAAATCAGTGGCATCCGTAAAAAAATATTTTCTGCACAAACGTCAACATGCGATGTGGTGTTTGGAACTAAACTCAAGGGATTGTACTTCAATTGGTGATCGCCCAGAGGGTCATTGTTAAGGTCGCTAATGTTTAGGAATCCAGCTATAGGCTTCTGAATTCACGGTGATTCGTTTTACGGATACTCTTTCGCTTTTATTTATTTACCCTGCGTCTGCATGCATATTGTTATAGTGTATTAAACCACTATAACATTATCATTTACAGGAAATCAGAAGACAGAGACGTAGATGGCAGCACTAGCGCTGACAGTGACATCTGTGATTTAATTTTTGAACCCTATAGAGGGTCAGAAATGTTGTGTTGCAAGATTTTCTTCACCGAAGAAGAATTTCAGCAGAACCCATCTCACGATGACTGTCGACATCATTGTGATTAGCATTAAAGCAATGCAGCGACACACTGTATTGCCACAGCCGAAACGCGTTATGTAACAGCTGGGGTTCTCTTTCGCTCTTATCTCTGGACAAGCTGCGCCATCTAGCGCGGCGCCCGGAAGTCCCCGTCTTCTTGTGTGGCCTCCGAGATTTCACCAGTGGTGCTAATGCTGAAAGTTAATCCCTCGCTGCCGCGGGCATTCGTGGCCCAGCGCTAGAGCGTCGGGCTATTGGCTTTGAGGAACCCATGTTACGCTGGCTCGAATTCGCCCAGCACCAGATACATTTTCAAGGAGTCTTTAAGTTGTAGAGCGGCGTAAAGAGGCTAGATAGATAGACACGAAGTGGCTGAAGTAAACTATAAAAATGTTAGTTGCATAAAGAAAGGTACTTCTATGCTATCACAATCATGTTGCTATCGTTGCTTTTACACCAACAGCTACAAGTAGGTCCTAGTCGGTTAATTAAATGGTTCAGGAGAACAGATATTTCGGCAAGTTGGACAAGTCAGCGCCCGTCTTGTGTTCTTAAGATAATTTAATGGTAGTTCTGTATGCTCAGTCGTTACTCAGAGGTCCGTGCATATCTGCGGAAGGTGCGCAAGTGCGATCTCGGAGGCCACAGTTCAACTCAACTCAGCACCACTAAATGGCACTACCAGTGGCTGGTCAGGTCCACATCTCCGGTATTCCTAAATGAAAACAAAAGTATACTAGTACAGCCGCTTGATCAAAAAGCGCTATTTTGATCCAGCCGCCTTGATGTTAGTATATGTACTATGTATCTGGCTTGGTGTATCAACTGTGCTCTTTTATCTGTAGTAAGTCTCACGCATACCCGAACGTCTGAGAGCGAAGGTGGGGAGACGGACAGTAAGAAACTAAGAAGAAGAGGGAGAAAAGGTAAATGATTGGCGCACGCACCTCTTTGAGGTGATTTTGACCGCTGCATCCTCAATGTGCCATATATGCTATGGGATTACGTTGGCAAAGTTTTCGTTATCTCATGAAAGCTTGGGCGAGGGCTAGTGAGCTTACCAAAGGAAGACACTTTTGCTTCGGCTTATGTCGGTTTTTCTGTCACTTTGGTCACTTGACGTGCAGAAATAAAAATACTAATGTCGAATTGTAATGGCAGATTCGAACCGTACGAGCGATTTTTGGAGCGAGCACCATCCTACTAATTAAGGCGACTCTCCTAAAACTGCGATTGAAACTCGAGCCCAGCTTCCGAAGCAGGGACGTGAGAGGGAATACCTGCTGAATCAGTTCCAAAGTTCCGAGATACCCTTTTTATTCCGTAGCCTGGATTTTGGACTAGCAGCCTCTGCCGCTCGGCCAAGTGATCTAGGCTGGAGAGGCACCACTCGACCTCACATTAAAGTAGTCCTACTTTAAGCGGAAAGAGCAGGAAAAAAGCAGGAAATCTTGCTCCGGAAGCATTCCGAATCGGCCATTGCAATTTATCATAAGTTACCTAGCGCATGGCTACCCTTGCCTTGTAAAATTTACGCGGTGAAGTTTTGCTGTATTATTTTTATGACCTCGCAAGCTCAGTGTGCTGTTCCACTCGCCTGCCTGGCTGCGTGGATCCAGTAGAGGCACATAAAGAAGTGCACCGTCTGCAGGAACACGTGGAGAGCCAGTCTCGAGAGTCGCTCGGGCCGATCTGCGAACAATTAAGGCACGCATGTACTAAGATGAACAAAATTCATGACGAAATAAAGTTTGCGTAAGAATATACAAACACGTAGGGAATACGACACGAGCTCCACTATCATCTGAAGGTTTACTTAGCAAAATATGGGTTATACATTAAACTCTGCGCATGTGCTAACAGGAGCAGTAAAATATATATACAAAAGCAACAGAAGTGCGTCTTGTCTACTTCTCTGTCTGAAGGGGCTTCTTGGGTAATTTTTTTTAGATAAATCAGCACAAGCTTGAGCACCTCACGGTACCCTGCAGTTGACCGTGAAATCGAACGAATCTATAAAGAGACGCTGCCAGTAAAGATATTTTTGATATGTTCGTGCGGAAATGAAAAAATAATCAGTGAACCACATGGAACACGCTTGCTCCCCAGTAATCTTTATTAATTAATTCAGTGGCAGTTCCCACCGCAGTGGCCCACTGAATATATGGTGTTGTGCTACTGAGCAGAATATCGCGGGTTCGTCACCCGGCTGTCACAGTGGCATTGTGATGGGGGCAGAATGCGGAAACACTCCTGTGCTTATGGTTAGATGCACGTTACAGAACCCCAGGTAGTCAAAATTGCAAACTTCAAAAAATGAAAAAAAGAAGAATGCTAAGCTCACCAGCATAATCCGATATGTCGTAGATGGCCGTGTAGCCGAGCCGAGCTTCGCAAATGGTTGTGATGGCGACGACGACCTGTGATTACAAAGCAATACAGAGCTTAACTCAGCGAAAAGCTCTCAAGGCACCCGTGGCCGCTGTCTCTGCTTGCGCCAATTTGACTTGCGCAGATAAGCCTTCGCAATCAAGGTGTATAACCGTACAATTTTATGGTCATGTTCCTTCATTCGTTGTGAGCACGCTGTGCCTTATATACCACTATCCGATCGCTATTCTGTATTATGAATTCCCACGCAAGACTATGCAAGCCTTCAAAACGCGAACGTTCTAAATAGGGGTTTGGGCAAAGTGACAAAACAAAAGTGTAAACTATAGAAATGAGCATTCGGAGAGAAATTGTTTCTACCAGTCAGACTGCTAAATGTAAAAAAAAAAAAGAAGTACCGATTCTTAACCAATGCCACAGAAACGACCGAGTACCTTTTTACCACGGTGGTAGCAGATGCAAGAGCTTGCATTTAGTTCGTGTGCACCAGATACCTTGATCAGAACACTTTGAACAAATGCACGGAAAGAGTGCTGTTGGGGGAAGGAAACTTGTACGCATGTTCTCAGCCGCATACGGTTACGTCTAGCTAAGCGATATTTGAAGAAGACTGTATGGCTCACGGTGTAAACAATGATGGCCTTCTTCGTGCCGGTATTGTTCTGCCAGAACTCGGAAGCCATAGATCCTGAAATGACAAAGCAAAGAGAGCACCTGCAATACTCGCGTCGACTTCTGCGTCGAACTTGCTCATACATAATTACCTATTAGGGTCTTGAAAAGCCAATGGATTCGTTGTTCTCTTTTTTTCTCGTTAGTTAAAGCAATTATTGGTATTCGAGTCCGTGTGATCCACAATATACCGGCATGACTACTCCGGATCAACTATGGACAAATAGGAAAGCATCAGCCCATTCATAGCTAAGTTATCAATGACTTAACTTGTCATGGTTATAACGGATCGCTGGCGAAGACAACTTTCGTTATAGAAATGTTGGCATCAGGTTGAGGATTCTCTTGTTACATTGTTCTGAATGTACTTTATCTTTCGTGATTTGAAAAGGCTGTATATGATTCCTTTGGTCGCAATGTCCGCACGCAGGTGATAAATACGTCAAAAGTTGGATGGGTGACTGTTAAAGCTAGACGTTACTTAAGGCAAAAGCCAATATTACTTCAATGTAAGTGAATCATGATTTAAAGACGAGTGGAAGGCAATGTTTCTCCGATTCTGATGCTAGGACACTTAAAGCAGGCGTGGTAAATGCGTGTAACTGCGTTCAATCGGCGTAGTGTTCAGCGTTGTATTTCTTACCAGAAAATCGCACAACCAGAACGGGGAACTGGTCACTTCTTCTTCCTGCCCCATATGCCAGTACCGCCACGTTGCAGTTGTTGCGTCAAAGCATGGCCTATACCCGCATGGGGGATGGCTAGACAGAAGGAGATAAAAAGCACACGCGACATACATAAAATGCAAACGAACAACAGCATACAGAAACGACTAACGGTGTTATGCTTTCAGCCCGCTGTTCATGCTGTGTGGTACTGGTCAAAAACTGAGTTGTTTAACTACACGATCCGCCCCGTATCCGGTATTAAGCTCTATTTAGTACTTAATCGAAACCGCACACCCTCGCCCAAGTAGTTTGTGTTTACTATTGTAGTATTCTCAATATTCGACAAAATATACTCTCTTATCCTCTCATGACTTTCTACATCGTGGGTGTTCCTAGAATGATCGTGCCTCTGAAGACAACTTGTACTATTCCTTACTGGAACTGCGCGCCATATTCGATCCGCCCATTCAATATTTATCCGGGAAAGTTGAGAGAACAAAACGAGATCATAAGGGCAACCAGTCAAAACGTATGGAAATGCAATCTCTGGCCCCTAACGCTTTGTACAGGGCCGCATTACATACGCTAGTTACAGCCCAAACAAGTTACAAAAAAGTGGCTGGGGTTCAACGTGGCTTGAACCTAGTTGTATGAGCGAAATCTCTGTTAAGCTTGGTTGGACACGATTCTTCAGCGCGTCTTCCCGGCGAGCTATGTCGGCAGGGTGCTCAGACCCAGCCTGGCGCCTGCGGCGAAGAGTTGACGCTGTCGCACCGTCGCGTGCTTCATCCATGGCGAGACTGAGCGACCAAGCGCCGGCGAAGCAGCCGTTATAGCGCGTTTATAGCGCGACGTTATCGGCGCACGGCCGAGCGTCGCTCGACGCCGGGCGCGTCGGAGCGCGTTGTCAGCGTCCGATTACGTTGGCTGCACTATTGCGTCGAACCATCGGTGGAACTATAGACGCTGTTCTCGCCAACGTGACCTAACTTGCGCGTGCGATCACGCTACTTCGGACTATATATCCCTTTAAACCGTCGCCTAGTCACGTGGTACACAGCGGCGAGCATGGGCAAAGCCATGGGGGATATATGAGGGAGCCTTACGTCACGTAGCCAGCCGGCAAGCAAACGCTCCGTGAAGCCACAGCGGTGGTCCAACACGTGACCTCTTGCTTCGAGATCACTGAAAGAGAATCGAGATTTGCTGAGGCGTTCGGTTCCCAGAGCCTGCCAGTAGTTTTTATTCGATACGCGCTTGTGCAGCTGACCTGCTTGTGGCTCTGCCTGCAGAGCCGGACCACTAAAACCAACCGCGCACTTTGACGTATACGATCACGTGTTGGGACACAGGTTTGGGTTCAATCGCGTTGCGGTATACTCCCTTCTATCTTTTTTTCTTCCATGACGGCGAGGCTCGAGCGAGCGCAGCTGCGACACCTCTCCATAGCGGATCGCGTGACGTGACGTCACACCTTCACACTTGCGCGCCGACGGCTTAAGGTCAAACGCTCGCCGAGATGGACCTTGGGAATTGCACCTCGAGGAATTTAGCTTTCGCTCTAAAAATTTTGCTTCCAAGTTCTTCGTGATGTTTGGGCACAACATAACTCAAGCTGTAACTTCTGGTACGTTTAAGTTTTATCTGTCATTTCCAATAGCGACGTTGAAAAGACATATACAAGGCACCATACACTTCTACTCTGGGAAATGGAAATTGCTGCGGATCTACTGCGCTCGCCGAGTAGCTGTGTGGCGTGGCGCCGGAGGCGTCTGGAAGCGCTGCTTTGCCTTCATGGAGGAAGGAAAGAGTTAGGAGAGAGAGAATTACATCACACAGCCAGGCTTAGCAAACGAACGCTCCGTGAAGCCAGCCTTTTGCTCAGTGGTGGCCTAGAGATCACGGAGCAAGAATCGAGATTTCCTGAGGCGTTGGCCGCGCCTCCTTCAGACGCTTTTCTTCTTCTAGCTGGGTAATGCGCTCGGTCTCCCTGGCGTCTTTCGCTGCCTGTCGTGCCGCCTTCAGCCGGTTTTATTCTTCTATCTGGGTAGCGTCCATATGGACCATTGCGCAGTATGGCGTGGTGCGATGTGGTGTGGTAGTGTGCGCCGTTGGGAACATGTACTACACCGATTTTAAGATTTTGTCTAGTATCATCTCCAACCAATCAGCGTTGACGGTTGCCATTTCATGCTTATATCTACTCTCGATTGCGGGAGAGTCAGCAATTTTTCTTTAATTTCTGCTTAGACGCGTGTCCCTTGTATAAGGTCGGAACAACGAAAACAAAGTTTCGAGTATCAAGACTGTGAAAGTATCATCGTTCTATTTACTCTACCTGTTTATGCAAGGCTAACCATTTTATTACACACTATTTTATTAAATTTATTATCATTTTCTTTCGCATCTTCGATTACTTTCTTCCTTTCTTTAAAAAAAATCATATTACTATCCGGTTCGCGGCCTGTTTCCTACGATGTGTTTGTGCCATTAAACAATCAATAATAATAATAATAATAATAATAATAATAATAATAATAATAATAATAATAATAATACCATCCTTGCCGGTGCTGCACCTGCTGCTTGTGCACCCCCATTCTCGCTCCTGCGCGTGAACGAAGAAGTAAACGTAGGCGAAGTTTTTGTCTTGTAATTTGTTTGTTTTGGTATGTTTCCTTATCTCTCTTTCTTGATTTTTTTTTCTCATCGAATAAGTAGCACTTCAAAAGAATAGGTAATCGTTTCAGCACGCAATTCTTCGCCAATCCCCCAGTGTGGGTATGAGCCATAACATGAGGCCATCATCATCATCATCATTTCCAGAACGGTTGCTGATCAAACCGATCACTGCACACGCCATGTTCTTCGGATCATGTTGTCAGATGCCCAGCGTAGGCTTTGTTGTCTTCATTTACGGGGTAAGCTTGGATTTCTCCACCATGAAAACAATCGCAAGGATGAGCATTTTTTTGTGCTGCGGACGCTCTGGTATACTATGTAGACTATGTAGTGTAACATATCTGCCGAACGACGCGTCATATTGTCTTGGAACAATTTCTTGCTTAACACATGTAAGGCTTGATCACGCGTAAACGATGCAAGGGCACACTGAGCGGGAATTCTCTTGTCACGTGGAGATTGTGTTACGATATACGCATGAAAGAGTAGTACGTAGTACCACCAGCAGAGCGCAGCTAGGATTGGTGCTGTGTCGACAATTTCACCGGCACTGCACATTGTGGCAATACGTTTGCTTAATTTATCTCATCTAGAGATCAGCTAGATCCTAGCTTATGTTGCTACTATTTGAAAAACAAATTCCGTGGTGCTTAACAGTGCTTATCAAGACAGTGAACACGACCCCGTGGTAAGTGTTATGCTTAATCGTTTAAGACAGCTTTCTTGTAATTGCTCGACTGACAATATAGGCGCTGGCTGCTGACGGTATCCTGCTGTTTTACTAGCCTTATTTGCTTAAGCTATTATAAAACTGCTATATTTACGAGGCTATGGCTCTTGTGCTCTTATTTGTCTCATCTGTGCCGCTATCCTGCAAAATGATTTCCAGCAGAAGACACTGGTACGCACACCAGAAAAGAAGTTACGCGACACGGTGCCAGTGTTTTCTGCTGGAAATACCTTTTTCGATACGCATCTAACAAACTCGGGTGCAAGCCATTATCCACTGTTCTCTGAATTCAAGGTGGCCAACTTCCTGGCATTGGTGGGCGAGACTACGTACAGTCTAGCAACCATTTCAGAAATCCCAGAATCTGGTAAGTCATAATCCAAGTGGTAAACTTCTGAAATTTATTTTCACTCCTTGACTCATCGATATAGCACGTCTTGTATTTTTGTCGCTAGCGGTCGAAATGTTAAGGTGTTCACACCAAGGAAACAAAATAATATAGAAAAGTGTAACTGCGCCTATTCGCAGCCGCCCTTTTTTACTTCTTTTTCCCGATGCAGTCAATACGAATCTTTTCGGTGATTAGTAGAACAGGGCGGTATTTCAGTGGTGGTATAGGTCGCAGAAACTATTCCGAATTGACTGCGCGCGCCAAAAGTGGTGGTGACGTCATCTGCAGTTGGTCTGGACACCTACCGGAACGCCGAGAAGGACGGCGGAGGTAGTTCTCGCGGGCGATTCGAAAAGCTCTATCTGTAGCAATAACAAAACAATAAAATAAATACAAGAAACTGTGCCAAACGGAATGCCAGAATGACGTGCGCCATATGATGCATTTGTTTCTGTCTGCTTTTAGCATGAAATGCTTTTATCTCCCGTTGTCGGCGACCTTCTAGTTACTTTGAGCGAAAAGCCATAGATAGCTGTTATCCGGGCACTCAAACGAGAACATCCGGACAAGTTGCGAGAACAAAACGAAATCATCCAGGCAACCAGTGAAGATCGCATTACGTACGCCAGCTGCTTCCCAAACAAGTTACAAAAACTATTGCTTCCGACTTCGTCCAAATGTTTGTTCACAATATCGCTCAAGCTGTAACTTCTAGTACGCTGACGTTTTGTTTGCCATTTTCAATAGGGAGGAGGGCGACGTTCAAAAGGCAGATACAGGGCACTATACACTTGATTGTCATCCTTCGGCTCTGGGAAAGAGTTGCCTGTGCTCTTTTGAACGCCAGCGGTCCGTGAGTTCCGCGGCGAGTCCGGCTCGCCGGCAGTAGCGCCAGTAGCGTCCGGCAGCGTCCAAGACAGTAGCGTCCGGCTCACCGTGGATGGCTGTTTGACCGAGACGAGACTTGCAATGAGGTTCTGTCTGTGACAGGAAACTAACCAGTGCACAGTATGGCGTGGTGCAATGTGGTGTGACGTGATGCGGTGTACCGTTGCGAACACGCACTACACCCATTTTAAGACTGTGCCTTGTATCATCTCCAACCAGTCCGCTTTGCCGGTTGCCATTTCATACTTACATCTACTCTCGATTACGGCAGAGCCAGCATTTTCGTTGATTTGTTTGTCTGCTTGCTAGTTGTACTATATCTAGCTCTATGTACGCCATGCGGAGTAGGCCATGCGGAGTATCTTAAAGCTCTGCATTAAGCATGCGGCTGCACCCGGCCTTGTCCGATACTACAGTACTTCTTTGGTGCAAATAGTAGAGGGCGGCACGCGAGCTTCAGCCAGTTTCTTTTTTTCTTTTTTAGAGAGCTCTAGTCAGGCTAGGCCATCTGTTGCTCTGCATACTTGCGAGATAGATTTGAATGCGATCACTGATCCGGTACCTTCCCCTTTGCTTCTGTAGCGCCCGCCTCTGGTTGGACGCTGCAGGAGGCCTTCACAGCAAGATAGGGCAGTGGAAAAGATTTACAGCTAGGCACTTGCGAATATGTGCGGCAGCGTAGCGACAAACCTAGGCCATAATTTTAGCACAGTAAAATCGGGAGTTATGATCTTTAATGAAGATACAAGTAATTTTTTGAATTGTGGGGTTTTATGTGCCAAAACCACTTTCTGATTATGAGGCACGCCGTAGTGGAGGACTCCGGAAACTTTGACCACCTGGGATTCTTTAACGTGCACCTAAATCAACGACATCATGGATCACTGACGGCTGCATGTCACCCCGCCCTTCGAGCTGGCCGCTTACTCAGTATTATGGACAGGATTCCGGGCATATGTTTCCTTATCAGCAAAGGCGCCAAGATTAGTGTAGTGTTTCCCTCCCTAGTGACCACCATTCGAAGCCTCGCGGACAGCCTCCTCGCACCGTCAACTCCTCCACCATTGTAACGTCGGGATTCGTTCTCTCACCATCGACATTGGATTGCGTCGCACGTGCCGCTGGATCTGTCATCGCTGACGTCGTCCATCCCATCATTGGATCGGATTTCCTGTCCTTCTACAACTTCGATGTAAGCGTGCGGCGCCAATGGCCCGTCGATGGCATTACTCGCATGTCCATCGTTGGACTTCTTTCCAAAGTCGACTGCTCCCATCGGTATCCGCACTTTTATGCCGTCAAACCTTTACGAGAGAATTCTTGCCGAGTTCCCAGAAATCACAAAGCCACGTGACTTGAACCAACCTGTTAGTCACACGGTTACCCGCCACATCATCACACGTAGTTCTCTAGTGTCTTCTTGTCCTAGCCGTTTGTTTGGTGAGCGTCCAGCCGGCACTAAATGCTAATTCGAGCACATCTTGCAACTCGGCATTATTCGTCCCTCCTCCAACACGTGCGCATCACCGCTGAATATTGTTCCAAGGAAGGATCTGGGTGACTGGCGTCCGTGCGGAGACTGTCGTGCTCTCGATGCTCAAACCACCCATGACGGCTACCCACTTGCCCATATTCAGGACTTCACATCTAATCTAGACTGGGACAGGGTTTTCAGCAAAGTGCATCTAGTAAAGCCCGACAATCAGACACCGTAGAACCCAGCGACATTCCAAAAACTGCCATCATGACGCCATTCGGTTTGTTAGTTTGTGCGCCGCATGCCTCTTGGCGTAAGCAATGCCGGACAGATATTCAAGCGCTTTATTGCTGAGGTGACAAGTGGTTTTCCTGTGGCCTTCGTGTACATCGACGTCATATTAAATGCCAGCGAATATTATGTCGTCCTAGACCACGAGCGTTACTTACGTGAACTTTTCCAGCGCCTTCAAAACAGTGTGCCCTCGTCGTCAGTGCACAGAAATGCGTTTTTGGAGCCTCTGAGCTAGAATTCTTTGGCCATCGCATTTCGGCGCTAGGCATACCCCCTTACAGTCCCACGTTGAGGCAGTCAAGAAGTTTCCTAAACTTAACAGTGTCTACCAGCTTCGCGAGTACTTAGGCCTCGGAAATTTCTCACGCCGTTTTATTTCCTACTGCTCGGCCTTACTACAGCCCATCACCGACCTATTTAAAGTACCACGGAACGTGTCTTCCGCAATGCTTTAATCATCTGAGTCTCAGTCTGCCTTTCTGGCTGCCAAACAAGCCGTCGCTAAGGTAGCTTTACTGGTGCATGCTCGTTTTGACGTGCCGGAGTAGCTCCAGACACCTCCAGAGTAGCTATCGAGGCTGTCTTGCTACAATATAATAGTACCTTTTGGGTTATTTCTGTCTAAAGCTGCAATCCGTCGAGAAACGCTACAGCGTCTTCGGTCATGAGCTGCTGGCCATTTACACCGCCACTCAACACTTGCGCCTCTTACTGGAAGGGCACGAGTTCCACGCGAGAACTGACCAGAAGCCTGTGACTTATGTTTTCAACAAGAACTCTTCCAAAGTACGTCGCTCGGAAGATTCGGCATATTGCGCACATTTCCAAGATCAGCATGGACATACGGAAAGTCAAGGGAGCAGACAACGGAACAGCCGATGCCCTCTCTCACGTTGTGGCCATTGGTTTCACCTCTTCTGCTATCGACTGGAAAGTCCTATCGGAGTCGCATCGCAACGACCGCGAACTACAAACGCTCCGGCAACGCCTCTGCCCCCTTCATCTCATTCTTGTCCATTGCCCGTCAGCGCCATGCTCACTGTGGTGTGATGTGTCCACGCCTCTTCCAAGCCCATTCATCACCGCGGGGTTCCGGGGGGCTATCCTCGACTCTCTGCACGACATTGCTCATCCTGGCATACGGGCCATTCAACACTTGGTCAACGCTATAGCGTCTGGACTCGTGTGAATGCGGACGTTTGTGCCTGGTCCTGTAACTGCATTGCGTACCAAGTGACAAATATCACCCGTCATACTATGCCGCCGCATCAATGGTTCCTGTCTCCCCACCAGCTCTTCGACCATGTGTATGGTGACATAGTTGGGCCGCTTCCTTTCTCGCACGGCTATCGCTACATCTCGACCATAGTGGACCGTTTCACACGCTGGCATCCCCGAAGCACTTCCGACTGTCGATATCACTGCGGAGACAGTGGCAGGCGCCTGTCTCTGCCTGGGTTTTGCGTTTCGGCTGCCCAGCCATTGGAAACGACTGACCGCGGACGGCCGTTCGAATCGGCGTTATTAACTGCCTTGTTCTACTTTCTTGTCGTCAAGCGCTGTTGCACCACACAGCTTACCATCCGTGCGCTAACGGTATATGGTCGGGCGCTTGCATCGGTAGCTCAAGGCGTCCCTCGCAGCACGTCGGGACCGCAAGCGTTTGTGGGACCATGTTTGTGTTTGAGGTGTATTTATTTACATATATAATCTCAACAAAACTTTTCGGTTGGTAGCCAGCGCTTTGTCGGTGCTTCCGTCATATTTGTGTATCACGCTGCTTTTCTCAAGAATCGCATGCCAACTTACCCATAAGGTCATCGTTCTGAAGCACATTCGTTTCCTTCCACTGCGTCAACACAGTGCATATACAACGACGCCACGTGAAAATAGCTTTGAACGGAACATGTGTTTGTTGCCGGTGAGTTTATTTCCACAAAGTCCAACGCCGCTGATTCAGGCTGCCTTCGCGAGTACCGATTCTGATATCCTGAAAGTTATTTCTGATAATATTCACCCTGTTTGTTCAATCATATGAGTTGAACTACGGTATTTCGTGGCGCTTTTCGCGTCTCTTTCAGACCACTATCCGGAGTACTACAGGGCTATTATCAACGGCACCGTGCGCGTGATCACGATGTCGATGTGCACCTGGTGGATCCTGTCAGCCAACCAGGTAAGCCAAGGAGATCATCCGTTCTCCGTCCCATATTACCACTCTTCCTTTTTAACAGCGATGGCATGTGTAGAATACGACCGAAGATCACGTGCCTCTTTGAAGAGAGGCTAACTAATGCTTCCAGATGCTATCGCAACATTTGAACGCTATCTTACTTTAAGTTTTTATTGATACGAAAACATCAAATGGCTCATTAAGCCAAAAAGCCGGCGACTGCAATCTGTAGCAGTGAAACGGAACGTAAAGTCCCATTGGCTGCGACGCCATATCACGAGCGCGCCTCGGCGTAGGAGTGCGGGCGACATGGAACACATGCTGCTGCCCTGGTGCGCCAGGTGTTCCGTGAGGGGAGAGGACATCGCTGCGACGCCACGTCACCCTCGCTCTTGCTTTCAGAAGACGGCGCGCGGAGCCCGAGCCAGCACCACAGATTGCTGCTGCTGCTTGCTGGCTAGGGCAGCACGTATATACTATATACCGCTATCGCCTACACACCAGCCTTGGTGGCCGTTGCTGCTTCCTCGGTCTCTCGTCGCGCAGGACGTCGGTGTAATGTGGCCTTCGCGCCGCAGGCTGCAGCTGCTCGCTATGGTACATTACTTGCAACGCAAAACTCGAAGGACCGCCCAGCAGCATTCAGTTGGACATTAATGCTATCCCATGCACGACTCATAAGCAGCGCTTAGATGTCCTCGAAATTTTCGGTGTAGCGCGCGCAATTTGACGCAAATATGATAGAATGCACTACAATGTCAAAGAGTCCGTCACTATTTCTCCTAATAGGCGCCTTGTGAATTCTACGCAGGCTCGGACCAGAGGCATGAAGGTTGCCTTCGCGTGGATTCTTCTCCGTGCTGTCGGCAACGTGGTGTACGTGTACGGATGCGTTCTCTACGAGACGGTCATCATGGTGAGGGCGAAGCGCCTGCTTTTTCGCTTTTAATGCAATCACATGTGCTGTTCGATCTGCTGGCTCACGACGGCCAGTACGACCACAACAATTTTCGAAGCTAATAAGGCTGAAAAAATGTATATGGGTTTTCTTTGATCTTCGACTGGAAATAGTCATAGCGCTGCAATTTTAGCGTATTTATTTGGTATATGTAGCCTATTTCTAGCTCGCTTAATGGCAATGATGCGAGTTTAGTGGGTGATGACTTCGTTTTAGAATGGCGCATCAAATTTTTATAGCGTGCTCGTAGCGGATTTGCACCAATGTTTAACGAGCTGTAAAGGAGTTTCCGACCCTTTGTCTTGCGGAATCTCTATGTGTGGCATAATGGCAAGTTGTGATTTGCAGGGCGTGTCTTCATTAACAGGAGGTGGAAGAGGAAATAACGCTATTTCAGTCAAGAATAGAAAAACGCAAGCTGGTTATTGTGTTCCCACTTGCGCCAGGGTTCCTGCGGCTGTGGCTGTCCCCCGAACCCGCCCGCCACACCATGCAGCTGTCGCTGGTTACGCGTATCTGAGCCTAACAGCACGGCCTCTAAATCTTCTGGGGCGCGATTGGAGATCGTTCTTCGAAGCGCGCGTTCAGTTTCGTCTCAGTGGCCTAGGCTGCGCCGACGTCGTCAGCCGCGCTCGCCGGCGTGTCCTAGGCCAATCGCGCGAGGCGAAACTGAACGCAAAGTGAACGCGCGTTTCGAACAATGATCGCCGATCGCGCCCCAGGTGTTAGATGTAGGATGGGGGTTGGCGTTGTTGTGCAGAGACGTTCCCAAGAGGTATGAGAGATGCGTATGCGTCACAGTGTGGGCATTTATAGGAGTAGAATGGTGGGTGCATTTCGTGGTTGAGGTGTAGAAGGTGGCTTTCGTAGGTGGCGCGGTGCCACGCCCTAGAGATGTTGCGATGACTGGACCATTCACACAAATCTTCCTTCACCCTTGATGCTGTGACACGTGAGCCATGTTTTTATGTGCACTTAATAACCACTTCGCCGTGGACGCATACACAGGCGTCATTATGTTCCTGTCATTTATTAGTACGGCGCCGCAGCTTCAATAATTGATACCTTTAGTCTTTAACAATGTCTGTCTATTATGTTGTAATATTATAAGTTGCAGCTAACTCGCGTCGCATTGCTAGTGGTTTGACACAATTTTCGCAACACAGGCAATTCTTATGTACGCTGCAGGTCGTTGTAATAGAGCTCTTGCAAAAAAGAAATTGCAGAAACCATCGACAATCATTGCCAATGTTAAGCGAATAGGCCGAACGAGCGAGCGAGTGAGCGACAGTCTCCCCCCCCCCCCCCCCCCCCCCCCGTTCTTAGACCATTTTGTTCGGTATCCAGACCTCCTCCTTTTAAACCACTGATCAGTGAGACAAACGACGGTACGCCCCCTTCCCTCCTCTGGTTTTCCCCCTCGCCCCTTAGAATAGACACCCTTTCCCGTGATACGTTCTCTCGCCTTCCCTCCCCGAAGTCCGACCTACGTGCCACCGATCTACCACGAAAACTTCCAAAGGAGCCATAAAAAAAATTATTTGTTTTGAAAGCAACATTGTCGGGGAACTCTCGTGTCGAGGTTCTCAAATGCAATACATGAAATAAATTTGAGCAACTTGCGACGAGAACCAATGCGTGGATGACAAATAGCAATTATTTGGAAAGCATGACGGTGGCGCGTTCGCATTCATTGCAACATAATGTACACTTAAACACATAATGGACAGTTGTCCAAATCAACCAAGCTCTCTCGCGCATGTTCTCACAGCGCGTACACCCACAGCACTGGATAAAAGAAAAAAAAAGCAATTTTTTTCTAAATCCAGCGGCCGTGGTTCTGCTGACCTGTGATCACATGTACATGCAACATTCGGCGCTAATGAATGTGACTAATTGTTCTTAGAAATTCAATGAACGGCAGTTTACACACCACTTCTCTCCTTCGCTTTCAGCCCGAGAACTTGATGTCCTTCCTGGGTGCAGCAGACACGGTATGCACTTAGGAATTACTCGTTTACACCTTGAAGCCATGACGGCAGATAAAATTTACACAGCAAATTAAGGTAAACTGACTGCGCTGACAGCCCCACCATATAATCCGCCGTGGTTGTTTAGTGGCTATGGTGTTGTGCTGCTGGAGCACGAGGTCGCGGGATCGAATCCCGGCCACGGCGACTGCATTTCGATGGCGGCGAAATGCGCAAACACCCCTGTGCTTAGCTTTAGGTGCACGTTAAAGAACTCCAGGTGGCCCAAATTATTTCGGAGTCCCTCATTACGGTGTGCCTCGCAATCAGATCGCGGTTTTGGCACGTAAAACACCACAATTCACTTTTAGTTCCTCCTTATAAAGTTAACATGGAAGCGCGTGAATAATATTGAAGTCACTTTAAAAAGACAAATTCGTGCGCCGAAACCGTGGATTTTTCACGCACCTGAATTTGATTCAACCCTGTTTCATTTTCTTTGAAAGCATGTGTTGATCTGAGGCCGATCACCATTTTGTTTTTGTTTTTTTTTTGTCTCGCAGTTTTCACACAGTACAAGAATAGCCAGCGCGACAGCCTGGCTCCTTGGTGAGGTGAGTCGATAATATTCCTGCTATAAGCACGCTTACAAAGCATGACGTTCACTTTACTTTTTGCTGGCCACTGGTCGTGCATTGCTTATTCGAGCGAAGATAAATGAGAGCGGTGCATTGCTTGCTCAATCGTTGCGTAAGTTTTCCAGCAGTGTTAAATTAATTGTAGAGTTTAACGTCCCAAAGCTGACGCTGCATCCGATGGATGTGGATTAATTTTGACTACCCGGGTTTTTGTTGGAACGCGCTTCTCGGCAGAGCAAGGCGAGTGAACATCACGTGTCCCAAACAACTACTGAACTTTTATTATCTGCGATCTTCTCGAAGATAACTAGGATTGTTCCATGCGCATGCGCTTTTGGCACTAGCCCCAAAGCGCCGTTACGTGTCGCCACAGTTCTTTTAACGTGCACTTAAAATCTAATAACACGAGCATTTTTGTGTTCTGCCTCCATCGGGATGCGACCGCAGCGCCCGGCAATCGAACCAGCGACATCAATCGAGCTTAATAGAGCGGCGGTCATAGCCACCGTGTTAAGGCGACAGAACAGGAAGAGCCAATATCCTTACGGTCTGGTATTCACTGTCGTAGAACGACGCACTCTGCTTCGGCCTGACTAAATCCAATTCCATCAACAATGAGCTCGCTGGCCGCGCATTGCTTTTCAACTTTGCACTGAAAAGTGTCAATGAAAAATAGCTTTCTTTGCCACGTCAGCACGTTACTACATCGCACGAGTGAAAGAGATAGGAAATTTCGACCTATATGCAAGGTTAGTCTGCTTTAGAGCCGTTGCACTGCCATGTGTATGGTTCCGCAACCGATTATACCGATATAGCTCATATCAAGCAGATGCAATCACGGTTAATGTTGCATGTATGTGACGGCACCTTCGGATCCTAGTAACCTAATTCGCGAGCGCATTTGACCTCGGTGCGCAACGGGGCCCTAGAGGGCAACACTGAATCAATTTAGTTTCGTAAAGAGTACTTCAACGCAGTTTTCGTTCGTTTGACGGAAATAAGTAGATTGATAGTGGAGATAACAAGCGCCCTTTTTCAATTTCGCACCGAAGCCACGCAGCACTGGTATGTCGTCATACTTAGCGTATTTTAATGTACTAGTTGCTCGTATTGAGGCCGTTTTAACCTAAGCAGAGTTATCAGAACATTCTACATTGAGCTCTTCACTCCTTAAGGATGCGAAGAGCTCAGTAGATCCGATTAGGATGCGATCGATAAACCATTAATTAGAACCCAACAGAAGCTCCCGAAATCTGTGACGTTACAAAGAGCTTGCGGGGTAATTTCAATGTGGCGTCGCCGCACGCGCTGCTTCTTCGTTTCTGAGATTACCAAGCCTCCCCAGACGGGAAGGGTGTCGTTTCAGTTACTGCAACATCCTAATTAACTAATACAGCTTAAATAATCATTTCTATTTGATGTTCATTTAACTTGAATCAGCCGTAAGATTTTCTCGCCTTCCGCTGAGGCTCATTTTAGCGCGAACGCTGCGTTAAGAAGCGCCACCTTCAGCCCGCGGGAAAGCTTGGCGCAGCGTTTAAAATGTCGTCGTCGCCCTCGCTCTGCAGGCGTTCGTGCTGTCTAGGATGCACGCGTTCTACTGCCTGGCAACGGCACCGGATCACTGGCGGGCCCATGAGAAGGAACAGGCAGCGCCTGCCGTTGTGCACGCCCAGTGATCACCTCCCCTCCCCCTCCCACCTCCGACTCCCGTCTTCCCGCGGGGGCATTGTTTCTAGACATTGTTCAATAAACTCAAGCATGTTTGTGAGGTCGCCGTCGTACGTTAGAGACAGCAAAGATCCTGCACTCGTATACAATTTTGCATGTTCTCGTGCTCGCTGGCTGTATTCAGTGTTTTTCAATGATTTTTTCATAATTTGTTTTCCATACGACGAGGCGTATAGCAGGTGCCACCTAAAGGCGCCAACGTCTTACAAAAATATCACCTTTAAAAAACTGTCAGACTCACCCGGAAAGCGAAGCATTGAGCGCGACAGCAAGGTTTAGCGCTGTCCTTGAACTCCTCGGACGGTGTTCTTAACCGTACGCGGGTTCGACATGCTGCCGCGACTCAGTACGCAAGGCGACTCCAGTGTGGGTATAGAAGGAACACCGCCCTGGCAACTACCAGGCATCCCGCAACGCTGGCGTAGGCACATTACGCTGGCGCGATGAACGCCGCTAATGGCCGGCGTTGCCGGTTTCGCACCTCGGCGTTGCGTGAGATGAGACCGACGGGACACCGTCGGTGTGTCTGCGCCCAGTGAAATACTAACATTGGCTTTACATCAGCTTTACTACCTGTTACGCTCAGGCCAGTGCATATACACACAACAGCTCATCAGGAAGCTACGGTGTGCTTATAGTGTGCGTGTGCACAATGCTTTTGCCAGTAGCGGAAGCTGTTCTGGCTCCGCCACTGAGGCGATTGAGCGTACAGTGTTGGCTATGCGTCCACTTCGCCTCGTCGTTTTTGCAGCCAAACGAATTGCTCGTCTCTTCCAAACCACCGCGCGCGTCACGCGCGTGTGCCGTCGCTACGGAGCGCACGACAACGCCGATGACAACGCCGACGGCGTGAACGTTTGCTTCGAGTTTGTCTATAGAAGAAATAGAACTTTGTGGTAGCGTAAGAAAAAGTATCAGCATTTACAGAGACGTCGACAACAACATAGAGGTACAGGAAGCTCCACTTTTGATTATTGCTTTTTTTCTGTTACTGCTACTGTCAATTTATAGTTTCCCCATCTGTTGCACTTAGCCCAAAGAAATTATTATATTTTATGTCATAACTTGGAATTATCCACCCATTTCTTGGCCAACTCCTCGTAGTCGGAAGGAGCCACATGTTTAAACAGCAACAACAAAGAATGTATACGTTGCTTTTTGAAAGAACTAATGCCCATTCACCAGTTTTGTTTACAGTGCTTTACCCGCCGTGGTTGCTCGGTGGCTATGGTGTTGGGCTGCTGAGCACCATGTTGCGGGATCGAATCCCGGCAACGGCGGCCGCATTTCGATGGGGCGAAATGCGAAAACACCTGTGTATTTTAATTTAGGTGCACGCTAAAGAACCCCAGGTGGTCGAAATTTCCGGAGTCCTCCACTACGGCGTGCCTCATAATCAGAAAGTCGTTTTGGCACGTAAAACCCAAAAATTTAAAAGAAAATTACAGTGCTTTAAATTTCCTTTTTTCTTATTGTTACACGGAACTACCCGGTTCTTGGTCAATCACCCAGAGTTGGTACGTGCCACTGACGTCTAGGCTCCACATCTACAACTGCACGGAATGTGCGCATGAATTTCATCGCACTGTCGCTTATTGAACTGACCACGACTATTACTTCAATCTAAAAATTGGACCTGAGATACCATCGCCACAGACAGGCAGCTTACGCACAGCGTGCCTAGCTCTTCGATCAATTCTATTCTATCGTAATAAAAAAGTGAAACCGGAATAGACACTGTTTAGTATGGATTGCGGTTGGACCTCGCAGGCTCTATAGGCAAACCGCGTCAGCTTATCTCAGTTGCCTTCCAACCGTTCAGTGGGTATACGCCGCGTGCGGTGAGGACTGCGGAAGAACAACGCACCTACGGAGAACACCGTCATGAACAGAGGCGGCAATGTGCGCGCCGACGGCAGGCGGCCCGTAATGCGGACGAAGACCGTGCCGCAAACGTCCAGAGTATGAAGCATTGGTTGGATCACCCCTACCGACTCCACTCCCATCGTAATTGTGGGTGATTTCAACATAGACGTGTCTCGGCCAGACGGAAAGTGGTTCATGGCGTTTATCTTGGAAAAATTAATTAAATTATGGGGTTTTACGTGCCAAAACCACTTTCTGATTATGAGGCACGCCGTAGTGGAGGAGTCCGGAAATTTTGAGCACCTCGGGTTCTTTAACGTGGACCTAAATCTAAGTACACGGGTGTTTTCGCCTCCGTCGAAATGCGGCCGCCGTGGCCGGGATTCGATCCCGCGACCTCGTTCTCAGCAGCCCAACACCATAGCCACTGAGCAACCACGGCGGGTTTATCTTGGGAAGGTTCAGCTTTCAGTGTTGCACAAACATCAGTGTGCCCACGACGCGTCATCGGTCGTGTATAGACCTCACATTGGCCAAGAACCTTTTCAGTGTTGCCACAGAGCAACTGGCCGTATACATCATGGCAGTCATAAAGCGATAGCCACCTCGGTGACCAAATAATAAATCCAAAAATGCACGCAAATGAAGGTTAAAAGTAATTTAAAAAAAAAAAACCTGAGTATGCAATTTAATGAAACACAAAAAAATGTCAGGAAACGAAATTCACTGTGGTATGTCTCTTTTATTTCAAGGTAACATATTTATTATCAACATATTTATCGCCATATAAACAGCTCCGCTGGTCATCCACCATCACAAAGTGGAATGGCTCTGATTTTTTTTATTTTTTTTATTATACCCTCAGGATCAGCAGACATTACAGAAGGGAATGAAAAATAAAAGAAGGAAGACAAACAAAACTTTAAATACAAAAATGTTTATCATTGCAAGTTAAGTGGTAGTACACTTGGCCTGCTGCAAGGGAGAAGGTAGGCGTGGTATTTTGGCCAAAACTGCCTCAATGCGCAACTACTTCCCCGCTCCGTACAGAGCGGCAGGTGAAGAGGCCATCGATGCATCCTATTTTAGCCAAGCTCGAAAGCCGTCGCCTTCCTCTCGCAGGCTTTCCTACTGTCCAGGATATGCAACTGCCTATAGTGGGGCACGGGATCGCTGCCACGGCTTGCCGGCAAGGAAACGTTCTGTTGACACCACCAAATGTGTCGTTATAGAAATTGTCTTTCTGCTGACTTTACGTTGCCTAGATGCAATTGAATGTCACACGCGACTTCTGCGAAGGAAGGTTTTTTAAACGTTGTGCAAGCGTTTACCTTCCTGCTGGGTAACCATTACAAAAATTTTGGAAGTTGTTTAGCTGCGGAATTTTTATTGCCTTTAATTGACTGCACTATTATTCGGTTTCGAAGTGATAAAGAGGAAAAGAGAATGGGCAGAGATGCAATTAAATATTATGCACGATTTTCATCTAAAGTTTTTTCAATAAACCACGCATGCCTCCGAAATTCCGGTCGCTTGTTCGAAACCGTTGGAACGTTGCGCGAGAGTTCTGGCGAAATTAATTTGGTTTGCAATAAGCTATGTCCGTAAATTTCTGGTTTGTTTTGTAAAAATCATCCTTATGTTCAAACCTGTACACTCGTGCTCGGCGTGAACACTTTTCTCCTCGGATTATTCACGAATGAAACAGGAGAACCTGTCGTAGCACAACACCTAGCTGCCTGTTAATCTGCAAATTGTTTCAGCACTGTTTACGTGTCTGCGTGTGTTGACTCCGCCGCCTAGCCTTGGGGCATGGGAATAGGGACAAGCGGTTTAGGCATTCCCAAACCAATTAGTATGTCTCGCACAATTATTTACCGGTTGCGAGCATAAAATATTTTTGAATATCATGCTACATTTATTTGCCCATCAACTAGAACTAAATGTACTTTTGCGTACCGGTCACAACATCAAAATTCTATCGAGGAAAGCGATGAAAGCATCTGGACGCATATAGCACCGACGTGCTGGTCAGGGCACTAGCGAGGCGGTGCCCATTTCGCAGTAATAGACATCGAGCGAACGTGTGGTAAGATGTAATAATGAAACGAACTAAGGAAATTGACAAATCAACGACAAATGAAATGGGTGAAGAGGTCGATAGGCGGCGCCCGTCAGTATCCGTCGACGATGCCGCCTTTGCGGAAGTCGGCGACCGCGTAGATGACGCGGTCCTGCGCTCGGGCGATGGCGTTGACCGCGGCTGGTCGCCGCTCCATGGGCCTTACCACGTGACCCCGCCGTCTGAGAGACTCGAGCACCTCCTGCACCATCAGGGAAGGAATACGGGCAAAGTTTTGATCGACGCTGGATACAATAAGTGTCAGTGTTATGCAGTGGCATCACAGTTCTTTTTTTATATAATTTTGTGATTTGATGACAGTTAAGCTTATAAATTTTGGTAAGGGAAAATTTGGTTTTCAAGAACGATACTGTAAGGGTATCACGCGTGTTCTATAGTGCGCCAAATGCGTCGAACATGAACCGAGAAGACGACAATGTCTGCGAACAGCTTCTTGGTTCTCGAGTGGCGTGTGCTTCTATCTCTCATACTTCTGAGCGCCAGAAGGGCGCAAGTTCTCCAGGCCTGCTGCTATACTATACGGGACGGTATGTACGACATATTAGAGCCCCACGCAAAAATTTCACAGTATTGATAGACATAGGCAGGAGATAGCCACACTGTATTAAAACGTGACATGTCATCTCGCTCGTGACGTCGGTGCGAGCCATCGGCATAAGTTACACAAGAAGAAATAATGTAGCGACGTATCAGTTTGCAAGGCGAACACAAAAGAAATAATAATAATAATAATAATAATAATAATAATAATAATAATAATAATAATAATAATAATAATAATAATAATTCCGTGGTTTTACGTGCCAAAACCACGATCATTATTATGAGGCACGCCATACGGGGAGGTCTCTGGATTATTTTTGACCACCAGGGGATCTTTAGCGTGCCCCCTATGCATGGGACATGGGTGTTTTTGAAAGGAAGGAACTTCTATCATATATAAATATTAAGCAAATGTGCTCATTGACATAACGACTCAACAGATTACACTTGCGCTACCACATGAAGCAGACAGACATTCGCAGCGAGCTTATTTTATGAATTATTGGTAACAGTTCAAAACTTGGGAACATTGATCATTAAAATTCAGTTACATTCCCCTGGTTCGACGGAACACCACGTAAAAGAAAACGCCACCATCCCTCATCCGTCGATAAATTTTGTGGGGAATGACTTTGCGGCGTTGTTTCCAATTTGGTACCGAATACGCCAAATTGAAATAAGGGCATTTTAACGGCAGGTTTCGAGTCACCTGTACACCTGATGACCAGGTGTTTTACTTTGCAGGACAGGCTTCGCTAAGAAAAGGGTCGTTTTCAACTTCCTAACATGGATTCGGTTCGTAGAATGAACGACTAAAACCCGAACTTCACTTGGTGCTCATGGATAATGTCAGTATACTGTTTCTTGATTACGGGCTGTCCAAATGAAGCAGCTGCACTCTTGCGCAGTTTCTGTGGTTAACAAAGCTGCTGCGTTAGTTTCCAAGGGATCACCATCGAACGTCCCGTGCACGGAGGTCGCGTACCTCCGAGAAGTGCTGCTCGTAGACGACAACGTTGGGCAGCAGCTGGTGGTGCAGGCGCGGAGCCTCGACGGCCTCTTCGACGCTCATGTCGCGGCGCACGATGTTGTGGATCACCTGAAGCAGAACGCAGCGTTACGCCGAGATTCGATTGACAACGAGGGCGGGATCTACATGCGGAAATGGCGTCAAACGTTTGGGCTTGAAAACAAACGCCGTATTCATTGATGAATCACTCCATCGACGTTGAGCGTATAACAGGGATCATTCTGTTCCCTACTCAGACAAACCGACGGGAGTTTTCAAAGCACAGAAGTCACAAATTTTTGTCGCGACTGCGCCACGGGCAATAGAAATGGCGTAAGTTTTATGGCTGGTAATGTTGTATACGCAAAAGGTACTTGTCGCTGGGCAGGTTCGTGCGGTTTAATATGCATTCCTTTAACGGTGCGGAATCAGACACCGCACACAGAAACACGACACAAATTCCCCTTGTGCCACTACTGTTAATGAAAGGAATACACCAGAAGAGCGAATATTTTCCTCGAATGCGCAATACATACACAGTCCACACGTCGTGACATGTTATTCTTGTTTTCGCTATTTTCATCACGTGCACTTGTCAAAGGAGCCTACCTTCGTAGAATACGAAAAAAAAAAGAAAAAAAGATTGGTGTGTCGCCAACACACGCCTGCCATTTTTAATATTTATATAGAAAGCTTCTAACAGTGCCCGCGCTCTTTGCCCCCGCTTAACTCCAGTACCTTGGTACGCGAAAAGCAATACTCCCAACAGCAAGTTTCGCATTTCGTGGCAATCAGATTGCTCAAGTGCTCACTCCAACAGTCGTTAATACATCTGCCTACTCAAGGCGCACAAAATAAAAAAAAAACGCAATTAATTTTTTTACGTCTTCCTTTCATTGAACAGTTAGTAGCGGTGCTTGTCTGTGGTGCGCTTTTTCTGTGGGATGTCTCTTCTTGCGCCGCTAAAGAAAAGTGTAGTAATACTTTAAAGACACGCGACTCACGGACGCAGCCGAGCTGACGATGCGCGCTCCCCCGGAGGCGCCGATGACGAGCTGCACGTCGCCTCGGCGGTCGACGAGCAGGCCGGGCGCCATGGCGGTGACGGGCCGCTTGCCGGGCTCGATGTAGTTGTTCTCGTTGGGTTGGTAGCCCGGCATCGGGGGCCTCGGCAGCGTGAACTCGGACATGTGGTTGTTGAGCACCACGCCCAGCGTCGGGGACACGCACCGAGCGCCAAAGCTGTTCGCGGGTAGAACGCGTGATGAGGAGAGGCATTACAGTAAGATTAAATAGTAAGAAAAGTCGCAAGCTTTTTTATTATCTATTCCTGCTTCTTTTTTTACTTTCATGCGTTGTTATTCTTCGTATATGTGTCTGACCACGCGTTCCTTTGGATTGTACGCGCGTTGCCATCGCTTATATACGATCTTCTTTCAATAAAATCTTCAGTTGAGAGTCAGCACTCGTCCTGCGTATCTCGTCTACGTCTTCATCCTTTCGCTCCGCAATAAATGTGTATTACCGTACCAACTGGCCCAACTGTCAAGCCGATTGCGAAGAAAGCTTTATCTCAAAAAAAAAAAAGCAAGAAGGAAAATAAGAAGAAAAAGAAACACACAATAAGAAGAAAACTCAAACGCACTGCTCTCCGAGGGAGCCCGTCATGGAGACCGCGTCGCCCGCGGCCCCTAGGAAGGCGAAGTGCGAAGAACCGTGTTGCATGCGACCGAGCCGGTGTAGCCCGTAGTGCCGGGGGTCGTCGTACGTGCGCTGGTCGTCGATCAAGCTCAGCGTGCGCCGCACGTGCTCCACGGAGGTGATGCTGCGCATGCTCTGTGAGCAGAATTGGTCACCATCGCGGTCTGTTGTAAACGGAGACGGCAGGACGCCAAGCTCGCGCGCATGGATTTAGCCAGGTTCGGTCGCCACTGTGTCTCACAATGCTGCTCTCTTTCAGTGCCCCCTTTCATGGGGCACGGTGGATCGTGTTGAACACTCCTTAGCGCTATAAAACAACAAACGGAAGTACACCGTATGGACGAACCGTTTAGTTGTGCTGTGCTCTTTCTTGTGTCATTATCTCTTCAACGCTATAGCGATGTGCTGATGACGAGGATGATACGAGTTATTTTTTCATCGATGTGGTGGAACATATATTGCTAAGTTCGTTCTTTTTACCACTCTGGGGATTTAATGACCCTGGGTCTTATAAATGTAGCGACAACTGCCGGTAGCGCCCAGAAGTTTGTGCATCGAGAGAAAAATATTTACATTGCGTGGGCCTTACACTCTAAAAACAGTTTACGTCCTTCGGAGTGCCCCTTCTGCCACGCAACGATAATCGTCATCTGCCTTGATGCGTTTCCTTTCTTTAACGCTGCGAGCCCGGTACTTTCCAGTAACGAACGGCATGCGCGTTATCAGCATGATAGCATTTCCTGTCGGCAATGCTATCATGCTGATAACGCGCGTGCCGTTCGTTGGCATACCAGCCTAACTAGCTGGCTGAAGCTATGTAGATGTGCTGCAAAGGTGTAAGGTGGCAGCGCTACCTCTCACAAGTAAAAAAAAAATTAAATTATGGGGTTTAACGTGCCAAAACCACTTTCTGATTATGAGGCACGCCGTAGTGGGGGACTCCGGAAATTTCGACCTCCTAGGGTTCTTTAACGTGCACCTAAATCTAACTACACGGGTGTTTTCGCATTTCGCCCCCATCGAAATGCGGCCGCCGTGGCCGGGATTCGATCCCGCGACCCGTTCTCAGCAGCCTAACACCATAGCCACTGAGCAACCACGGCGGGTCTCACAAGTTTTCAGCAAAGTACTTCTATGCTTGCTAAAACTAAACATTCGCACATACTCTACACTTGTGTGTTCCCTTTAGCAGTGGACCACACTGTACTGAATGTTGCATAAATTGGATTGCCAGATTTGACTCTTCTAGATAAGCCATTAACTAAGTTTCGCTCAAATTTTTGCACGGAGGTAGCATTTTGTTTTGTGTTTTTACTTGGCTGTCTCGCTTGCGATAAATCCTAAGGGCGTGTTTGCTGCAGCGACGCCACGAAATAATGCCAATTTCGCTGAAAAATAACGGTGGCGCCATCTGTCATCACTAAGGTGAAATACGTCTTTCACCAATATGGTTGCATATGGCTTCACCGTACCGTTGCACCAAAGTCAGCATTTATTACGTTGCCGCCGACGACGGGCACTTTGGCAATGTTTGTGAACAAAAACAAGCAAGTGATACTCACAAACGTGGTTATATTAAACTAACCCCACTACGCCTGTGACTACCTCATCTGTGCCAATGTTTAGTGGTAAACATATAGTGGTTTCGCTAGTAGAGCCACGTATATCTAGCGCACCTATTTATGCAAAGCTCGGTACGCATTTCACGCATTAAAAACGGGTGAACGCAGGTACCGCAGACAGGTTGGCGAAGTCCTCGTCGGAGAGCTCGTTGAACTTGGCGTACGCATACTTGAAGCTCTCCACCATGCGGTGGAAGAGCAGCTCCTGAGAGTGCGGCGCGTGCATGCGGTCGAGCAGCGCGGCCGCGTACAGCAGTACGGGGCCCGAGCTGGGCGCGGGCGCGCTCTGTAGTCGCGAGCCGTCCACTAGCTCAGACTCGACGGGCGCCCGCCACTTGGACGTGTACGTGCGCAGGTCCCGCTGCGTCAGGATGCCGCCTGCGAAGTGCGCGGAGGCGAGGCGCAGAGATGAACCCAACGCAATTGTCGCTCTTCAACCTGACACTCGTTCTTTGAATAGCTTGTAAATGAGAAAGCAACGTTAAGAAAGCCAGACTGGAGCAAGGATGGCTACAGGACGGGCGCTGAATTTTGAACTCGTAATTCGAACTCGCTTGTAGAAAGGTTAATTGCTAGTAAGTTGTTTGAATCAAAACGATTGACTAGTTGCAAGAGAGAGCCAAGTTGTTACGTTAAAGTTATTTGTAGACAAAGTAAATCGTGAGGTATAAGTTGATTTGTACGCACTTCTAAATTGTAACGCTTGTAACTTGCAAGAATTATGTCCAGCGTTCTTCATGTGCCCTTCTTCGCCTCATTACTCTTCTTTTTTTACACTGTTTCGAGTTTTAAAGACACGACTCACTGGCAAGCGCCAACAACCCCCGTCACTAAACCTTTTCTAGTTTATTGAAAGATGGCACCGCAAGATCCACACTGGTGCCTACTATAATTTTCATTTTAGCCACGTTAAAGCCTGTCTAAAACAATTATGCAGCCATAAATAGGTACAAACTGTTTCCATTTCTCGTGCGTTTGTTACAAACTTGTCAGTGCCAGTGTGTATCAGACAAAATCTTCTGAAGTGACGTTTTTGGTCAATATTCTAGAAAGAGGCACATCCATCCCAAAATTACTATATTGAGTAAATTGACCAAGTACTCATGAACTTAACCCATTAAGCCTAGCCTGCCATAGTTTAGCAGGTGGCCGTGCGGTGGCCGTTCCTGGCGTGGTTCACGGCCAGGACGAACTCCACCAGCGCTTCTGCTGGCTGCCGTGGGCCGAGCTGTTCCTTGTTCCCGTCCCATGCTGGATTTGTCTATTGATACCTCAGGGGTTCTAACTCGGGTTATTTCACGAGAAGTGAACATGCGAAAGGTGTAATTGACGACGGCGGTATTACGAGGATGACTCTACGCAGTGAACGGCAAATTTCGAACGCGCTGGATAGTTGGTGGGCACAATTTCTCTCGAAAGCTCATTCCAGTTTCAGCCGGTTTTTAGCATTCGAGTCGTTTATATTGAGTCTGCATCGATTACGACATAAGGCTCGGCTTCACTTACGATATCTTTCTTATCTTAAAAAATGAATTCCAGAGGTCACGTCTCGTGCTGTGCCTTTGTCCTATGTGTAAATTTACGCTACAGGCTGCACTAATTCCCTGTTGTATTGTGCGCAAGTCCTTACCGATGCTTCTCAGGTCTCTGACGAGAACCCTGGCGATTTTGCCGTTATAGAAGGCGGCGGCGCTGTCGTTGGATATTGCCTCCAGGGTGTCGGCCAGCAGCGGCTGCTTCAGCGTCTCTCCTTCCCTGTAGGGAAAGTTGGACACCTCGTTCCAGAAGTGAGCCCGGGCCCGGAGGTTCGTTTCAAACATCGACCGGGCGCCGGTCAGGGCCGCGGCGAGCTCGGGACCCACGGGAAAGCCGAAACGTGCGAGGTTCACCGCGGGCGTGAACAGCTCGGCCCATGGCAGCCGGCCGAAGCGCCGGTGCAGTTCGCCCAGGCCGTGAACCACGCCAGGAACGGCCACCGCACGGCCACCTGCCGGAGATACGGCGTGCCAACGCATCGCTCATGAAGCGAGATGCAGTATGAAATAATATGGAGGTGATTGCTGATGCCAGCTCGATTAGGAAATGTCCGAACGCAGGGCTTGGTATATGACTAGCTGATATTCCATATGAATAGAGCTGAAGCGGGAAAAGAAAGTGGCGGTGACTAGGACGGACAGACTGCAGTTTATTGTAGTGTAAATAAGAATAGAGGAGATTGCATAAGCTGACTTCTCCACATTAGAACTGTTGATGCAAAGAAGCAAGATTTCAAGTATGCCTGTTTCATACGAGCATAGAAACGTGTCAAGGCCCGCATATACATGGCAAATGTTTGACGAAAATTTTACATGCGAATAGCTTTCCTTGGCTCATTCTCCCGTTTCCGTGCTTGCGCTTTCACCAATGATGCGAAAGCGCCGATGCAAAGGGTGCCTGCACTAGCGCAACCGAGTCGAGGGGCGCGTTCGTCGACGCACTTGCAGTCACCTATAAGGTTTGCTGGTTACCGGCTATGTACCCTACGGAATTGCCCAATACAACCACGAACGCTACCTAAATATTCTCACTGCAGAAGATATTTACCGACAAAGGCACAATTTCTTTAAAAAGCGAATGGCTCTCTAGAAGCGTTTGGCTATTCGCTTACATGGACAATCATCGCCGATGGTTTCTGCACTTTTTTTTGCAGAGGCTCATGAATGCTAATAATTTTTACGCTGTTTTTGGTTTCCGTGTATATAAAGTCAGTCTCTCTCCGTAACACACAACACTGACGGAGAGGGTGGTTCTGGAACGTCCACAAGAACATACAGTCCGCGTGGTGACATTTGTCGTGGCTTTGTCAGAGTGCTGCGTCCGCGTTACTCTCCCGCTTAACCGGCCTTTTAAGTTCTGATTTACCTTGCGACTCGTGCACATGTGTTAATCACTGGTATTCATTTTTTAATTGTGGCTGAGTAACCTTTTGTTCAACTCTTATCCACTCGGGAGTGGCCGCGCATGTTACAGACGAGTTACAGGCGGGTTACAAACGGCGCACTGACAAGTTTCAAACGAATACCGTGCAAAAAAAAAAAAAAAAAACGCTCAATGGTGTCTTATAACTGTCGGTGCAACGGCGTTTCTTTCTATGTGTTTTCTGCATTTCTTGTTCGTATATTCGTGCTTGCCGGACAGATAACGTGAGCGAACAGGCTGTTCTTTAAGAGGTAAAACGAGTGCAAGTTGGGCGGAATAGGTCGGCTTCACAAGCTAAAAGAAACGTTTTGCTGTGTTTGCTCTCACTGCGCGCAACTTCACAAATCTGAACCTCGTGTCGGTTGCGTGGAGTAGGCCGTGGCTTCTGCAATCGGGGCGTGCTTACAAACGAGCTCTTACCAACGAGTGCCTCGTCCGTGTTCTGGATGAACATGTCCGGCCTGGCTGCCAAGGGAGCCACCTCGCGGGCGTCCAGAACGTACGTCGCATTGTCTTTCCTGCGATGTCGATGCCTTTACTTCAGTAAGGCGATAGCGGCGCTAAACGACGTATGGGAAATATAGGTGGAAAGGACACTAAAACCTGTCGTAGATGAGCGCGATGAATCCGCCGCCCAGGCCAACAGCATGGGGCAGCACGACGCAGGCGCAGAGGAACGTCGCAATGGCCGCGTCTGCCACGGACCCGTTGCGCTCGAAAATGAACCTGCGTTCAGAGTGCATGAAAAACAAATGAAAGAAAAAGAAAGGGGGCGTTAGGGTGCATATTTATTCTGCTCGTATTATAATAGTGGCGGATATTTTTTTGATGCAGGGATAAGCACCTATTCTGCCCAACCCGAGATAACCGTTGGTTAGGGTAAAATAATTAAGAACAAGGAAGAGGGAAGGCTGCCGAGGATGGCAGATTATTAGGTGGACGGATGATGTAAGAAAAATTGTGTAGGTGTAGGATGGAGTCGGCTAACGCGAAGTCACTGAGAGAGGCCTTCATCCTCCTGTGGACATACAATAGGTTCTGTGGACATACATTAGGTTGAGGATAATAATGCTGCAGCTGAGGACAATGTGCTTGTGCTATACTTATCCGTTGAATAGTCTTCGCATTCTCTCTAGTAATGTAAGTTTACTTTTCATAGGCCCAATCTGAGTTAACGTACTTCCCTGGTGTGCAGGAAAACTGAAGGGAATTATCTTTTTCAACGTAACTGTCGCAAAAGTAGTTGCCAGAACTTCATTTTGTTCTTACAGTACAGCAGAAACTTGTTTTTAAGTGAAGTATCTGATATTTATAACTATTACACATTCATTAGCATTCATTACGGAAGCTTCTTGTATGGGACTGTTAAGTATGAAACGTTCGATAATCTCTTGATATTTTTTTATTAAATGTATATGGCAGATCTTGTCACCAGTAGGTGTCCGACCACACTCAAGAACACCAATTTCAAATGTTTTCTGCGCGCTACCTCCTACGTGAATTTTTTCCGGCGTTTAAAAGAAAGAATGCTAAGACATAAATGAGTGGCATATTAAATACAGAAGCAATATTTGACAAGCGCGGCGCGTTATTTCTTACTGTATATTTTTTTCTGTAAACAGTTTCCAGAGAGATTCCCAGTTACAACACTACGAATGTACGGATGTGACGCCTGCTGAAATTATCGAAAATAACGATTAAGTAATTAGACATGCGTGACATAACTTTTCTCGAATCGTCAACGATGCTCGAATCAGTTGTCAGTAATGGCTACAAGTTCCCTTCTTCCGGCTCACAGTGTTACAAGATCCGCATATACCCATGACGCATATATGCAGCGCGCACCCATACGTGCCCAGCAATTACGTGTCCAGCATTCAGTTTTCGGAAGGTACTCGTTTAGCTGTGCAAGCGGAACGGACCGTGTGACGGACGCGCACTGAACGGCGTCGGTGGCGGCCGCGTAGGACCGGAAGTCCCCGCTGCTGGACAGGCGCGGCTCGGCCGCCGCGCGGGACCCGTGGTCGGAGTAGCGCGTCCACAGTGCGTGCACCGCCAGGGACAGGCCCGCGCAGAGGCTGACCGCCAGCAGCAGCACCAGCGCGAGGCACTCCCAGGGGATCTCCAGCCTGCGCGTTGTGGAGGGTGGACGCGCATGCAGCAACGCGCATATCTCGCTTAGAATATTTGAAAAAAAATCGTTTTGCCCTCACCGCTGCACTGTCCTTGCTCACGTTTCGCGGAAAGATCGCATTTCAGAGTCTACGTCGTTCAGTGTAACACTTGGCACAGTTAACTGCCTGGTTTTAAACGGAAGAAAATGCAAAGTTGCCTTCGTTTGTAGGCACGCAGCCTGCTGCCACGACGATGCTAGCCACCAGCCAGTAGCTGCAGAAAGCAGTCGTTCAGGGAGGATTGCTGGGTGTTGCCTGCTCCTCTGGTACACAACTCCATATTATTTGGCACATCTTGTATTCCGCGCTTGTGTTCCGAGAAGTTCCTCATCAACTTTAACGCGTATTTCTCTTAATGTCTTGATACAAGCACGGACCCTCCAAGTGGCGCTACCAATTTCGGGGAAAAGGTGGATGCCATTCTTGCTTTTTAAACTGGGTGGGAGCGCAGCTGCTATCACCTCCCGTCTGCTTCTAGTCTGGCGTGGTATAATAAAGATAAACTACGTAACGTGGGGATTCTTTGTGTCTAGATTCTCAGCTGTGAATGCAAAATTTGCGTACCGATTCCAAAATTCATTGATAAATATCTTGGAACACAAGCGCCCTAGAAATATCCAACAAAATGTAGTTATCGAATACGATTGTCTTCAAGCACCTAATGTAAGTGTACACCACACTCGTAAAGTTAACCAAGTTAATTAGCAAATGTTGCTTCATTATGCATTTATTGACTACTCGTCCGCAAAATTCTGTTCGCCAAGGCACATAAACAACTCGTGCAAGGAGCACTTGCGTAGTTATAGCATAGCCCTTTTCCTTTCTTAAATAACATTACTGATAGTTGGACTTATGCTGAAATAGGGCGAGGGCTCGCCGGGCGTGCGTATTTCCGATGCGCACAAGCCCATCGCCCCACGCGGCGTCAGCTGCGTGCGATTGGCCAGAAAGCGCGCTTACAGCACGGCGGCGACGACGGAGTTGGGCCTCGAAGGGATCGCGGGGCTCGGTGCGCCGGCCCTCGAGGAAGGCTCCGGGTCCGTCATTGAGGAAGCCGACAGGACGATGCTCGCTGCTCGCGTGACACGACTTCTTCTTCAGCTCGCGAAGCTCACGCGACCCCCACTTGCCTTGAGAACGTGCCGTGGCAGCAACAGTAGCGACACAAGAGGTGTGGTGTCCCGGACTGCACCCCCAAAAAGGCGCCACTACCTATGAAAAGTGGTTTACACGCAAGGCGCCCACCTGACTACCATATGTGGATCATCACATATCACCATGTGTCCGCACCATAGATCCTTGTTAGAGTTCATCGGTCATTACCAAATTTACGTGTATATATATAACTTACACGCACCAAACGCTTTATGCCGAAGATGAAACTTTCGAAATACAGAGAAAAGAAGGTATGCCACAACAACAACCACGACCACAGGATTGCTGCTGCTGTCAAAACTGTTTAATTATTTCGTTAGTACGGCAATTAGAAGGGTGCAAATCATGGTGCAAAGATATCTCTAATGCTTTCATTGGCGGCGTCAGTACTCGGCTATCTTGTAAATTAAGTACATTTGTCAGTGATACGTTTATCAGTGGTAGGAATTCCTACGTGACGAAGCGTCTTCATCTTGCCTTCTTTTTTTGTTTTTCATAGTGTCTTAATGCGACTAACATTTCCCTTTAAGAAATTATTTTACGATATTCTTATGTCATTTATAAGGCCCTTCTCGCTCGTTCTGGTATGTATGTATGTATGTATGTATGTATGTATGTGTGTATGTATGTGTGTATGTATGTATGTATGTATGTATGTATGCATGCATGCATGCATGTATGTATGTATGTATGTATGTATGTATGTATGTATGTATGTATGTATGTATGCATGTATGTATGTATGTATGTACGCACGCATGTATGTACCTACGTATGCATGCATTGATATAAGTGCCAAACCACTATTTGATTACGTGGCACGCCATAGTGGGAGACTGGATAAAGTCTGACCACCAAGGGATCTTTAACGTGCCCCAATGCACGGTACACGGGCGTTTTTGCATTTCTACTCCATCAAAAGGCGGCCGCCGTGGCCAGGATTTGATCCCGGGACCTCGTGGTTAGCAGCGCACCACCATAGCCGCTGAGCCAGCGTGTGTGCGTGTGCGTTCGTGCGCTCGTGAGTGCGTGCGTTCATGCGTCCATGTGTTCGTGCGTGCTTGCGTACGTGCGTTCGTGCGAGCGCTCGTGCGTGCGTTCGTGATTCGTGCATACGTGCTATTGTGCGTTCGTGATTGCATGCGTTCGTGCGTTCGTTCGCGCGTTCATACGTGCTTACGTTCGAGCGTCCGTATGTGCGTTCGTGCGCTCTTGCGTTCTTGTGTGCCTTAGCGTGGCGAGTTCGTGCGCTCGCGCGTGCGTTCCTGTGTGCGATAGTGTGGCGCGTGCGTGCGTTCATTCGTTCGTGCGTTCGTATGTGCGTTAGTGTGTGCGTACGTGTGTGCGTTCGTTCGTGCGTGCGTTCGTATGTGCATGCGTTCGTTCGTACGTGCGTGCGTTCGCGAGTGCGTTCGTATGTGCGTGTGGTGTGCGTATGTACGTGCGTGCGCGCACGCTAGCCAACTTGCAACTTGTGTTATCGGATAGTCTATGGCCTAATGAGTGGTAGCACATGGCCTGCTGTGCTGAAGGAACCGGGTTCGAAACCAACCACAGGGTCAACTTGGGTCACTCGGCATGTGACACTAGATATCTGCCTTTCTCAATGAAGCAAAGTTTGGGTACGGGCTAGTTGGTCTGCGCTTGTCTTCGTCGTCCTTTTTTGTCCCTCGTCTATGTATGCGCTGTAAGTAACGATTGTTTCTCAATGAACCTCGTTCACGCCAACTTGGATCACTAGGTACGTGCCATTGAGTACGTGCCCCTCTTGAATGAAAAAAAAAATCGGAGGTGCTGGGCGGAATTGAACGTGCATCATATATATTCGAATAACATTGTCCTACTGCTTATTCATACGCGCGTAGTGCGCGCTCTTCCCGTTGGCGCCGCTAAGATGACCTGCTTTATGCACTGAAGCACAAAATTAACCGCAACGTCAATGCATTTCGTCAGACACATCGAAAATTAATTCCTCGAAACTGGTGTAGTCCAGAGAAGTCGTTCTAAGCCGATATGCCTTGCATATACTTACTAGCTACAATTTTTAGATTGAAATGTGTGCCATAACGTGATTAATAAAGAAAGTATTTAGCGTAATTGTGTTAATTATTCAAATAAGCGCTTAGATTTCTCTTGGTAGTAATGGCCGCCTCATCAAGTAATTTACATCAAGAGTTAGAATTGTGCTATCTGCCTCAGGCAATTATGAAAAATTAGCTGCGGATAAAAAAAGGGAAAACACGCGCACCCTATTTAGTAAAACGACAAATCAGGAGCGGAAGAAGAACGAACCAAGACGTTCGTCCTCATCACTGATAGCAAAGCTGTGAACAAGCCATCAATTCAATCTATTACATTCATATTTGCTATCTGTTTCTTAAGCACGCTTTTCTCTGAAAGGGAAAAAAATCACTGTAAAGTGAATTAGTTTACTCTAGTATTTATTGCACAATTTCCATTTTACACTGCTTTACGCATTTTGCCCCAAGTTCTATCTCCTCTCTTCCGTTTAACAGCCGTCTTGGCCAATCACTCATAATGGGCACGCACCATCCTACAGGAAGCAAGCAAGCAAATATCCTTAGTGCGTAAAGAGAACAAGATAAAGAAAAATAACCATGGCATTTCAGGCTCTGCGTCAACTTACTCGGCATAGAAAAAAATTCATGGCTTTAGTGACTCTTGACGTAGCGAAAGCTCATGACATCGTCGAGTACTCACTTCTGCTGGCCAGATAACAGTCCTATAATTTTCCGAGATATATAGCGGAATGGATTTTCGAATTTTCAAGAAACACAAAATTTTGTTGTTTTCAAAACGGTTTCTTTTGAACAAAGTTTGACAAGACAGGAGGCGTTCTCCAGGGGGCTGTTCCGTCCCCTGCACTGTTTTACCCGTTGAGTTCAGTACGCCTGCGCCAGGATGTGAATCTATATGTCTGTGCTTGCGACATCGCATTTTTCGCGACAGCAAGAGACATCGATTCCTTTTACTTGTCGTTGCATGCGTACCTTCGTACTCTAGAGACGTGGCTTAACAATATCCATCTGTCAATAAACATAAAGTACAGTGCTTGTCTTTCCACTTTCCCGGCCGATACAGTTACCATCAATATATGGTCAGAGAACCATTCCACTGGTAAAGTCGCTTAAGTACTTGGGTATCATAGATGACGGAAAACTTAACTGGTGTTCTTACATAGAAAATATTGCAACGAAAGGGACGCGGGCCATAAGTTTACTACGCAAAATCAGTAACAGGCGTTCTTGTATGGGAAGTGACATACTAATTATGATTTACCGTATGTATGTACGACCGATTCTAGAATTTGGCTGTATTTTATTCTCCGCGGAACAGCAAAATATAAAGTAAGGCCACTTATTCTTTTAGAGAGAGAAGCTCTTCGATTATACTTAGGTCTTCCTAAATTCGTTGCTAATATTGTGTTATACCAGGAAGCGCACCTATCTCCTCTTCACACGAGATTCCGCATGCTTACAGTTCAAACCTACTTAGGAACTGATGAATATCCTCTGCGATGTACACTATATTCATTTATTAATGAACCAAATTCATTTTTTGAGAACACACAGCAGCGGTTATATACCCCACAGGTCCACGTTGTCGCTCAAAACTGAATTTCCACACGTTTTTCCCAATAACGCAAAATTGCTGCTCCCAACATATTTGAGTGCTCTTTTGCAAGGCTATTTGGCCAATTTCCTAATAAATGTAATAGCGACTGGTGCTTCTTCATGTGAAGAGAAGCCAGGCGTGGGAATCTACTCACGACTCCTCGACTTTTCTCTTTCACTTCGCCTGCCACGTTACACATCAGTTTTTCAGGCCGGACATCTGGTAATAGTTCTTGCTTTGCGAAAGTTACCCCTTCAAGCTACAAAAGTTATCAACGTCACAGATTCTTTCTGTATGCAGCGCTCTTAACGCGTCTACAAATTCGACAGCTTTGGACGCGTTTTAGACATCAGTTCCACCACACTTAAGTTTAGTTGGTTTAGTACCAACTAAACTTAAGGCCAGGCCGCCGAAACATTCATCTTACCAGGCCACCGAAACCGTATCTTACCGGCCACCATACCAGGCCACCGAAACATTCATCTTAATTAAATTGCGGATTCTTTAGCACGGCTTCATTAAAAGGATCGGTTATATCTATGCTGCCGGCAATTGTGCATATCACTGCAGCCAGATATAGGCAGTTTTCTTTGACCGAAAACAAAAGAAAGCAGCGACGCATACGCGGTGGTGGCTGTCCGGGCATCGACGGGTGCAACGAAGACCGCGGCGAGCGTCCGGACTCGACAGGCGCACCGGGCGGAGGAGGTGGCCATCGCCTTGGCCGTCTCCGACCCCGGATGCACTACAGTGTTTTGTGACTCTAGAACGGCAGCGAAGAACTACGCCAAGGGTAGGGTATGTAGTGAGGCCGCGCGCATACTGCGCAAGGCCGAACACATCGCACGCAAAAGTGCTGTGGTGATCAAGTGGTTTCCGGCCCACATGGGAAGTGACGTGTCGGAACGCGGGAACGTGAACCACAACGAGACGGCCAACTAGGCCGCGCGAGGACTAACCAACCGCGCAGCTGCAAGCACGGCCGACTCGGAGTGTTGGTCGCGGTGCAGTGCAAAGGACAGGATGACCACCTTCAATGAAATAGTGAAGTGGTACAGGCTTGACAGACAGACTATGCCGCCACCTCACCCGGGGTTTACCCGGAAGGAGGCAGTGTTATACAGGCAATTACACCCTGCTCACCCCGGTGCTAGCTAAGCACGTGTGTCCGAGCGTGTACGCGAGTGACGTGTGTAGACTGTGCGCGAAGGAGAGAGCCACCGCGGCTCACATCCTTTGGGACTGTAGCATAAATCCGCGAGAAGCCAGCGAGAAGACAACGATCCCGCCGCAGCTAGAGGCTGCAACGAGGAGCTATGACAAAGAGACACAACTCAAGGCCGTCCAGCAGGTCTCGGCAGCTCTAGAGAGGCAGCGACCGCGCGAAACCGAGGAGAAGGGGGGCAGCGCCCCCAGGAATGGGGCGGCGGCCCTCTCGGTCCCGCGGAAGTAGCGAGGAACCAAGACTCGAGGAGCACAATGCACGGGACTGACGTAGTGGCCGCGTCGCGGTAAAAGCTTGTCCTCCCTGCGTGGAGGGAGCCTAACCGACTCTGCAGGCATTTTCACTGAAGTTGTTCTCTCTCTCTCTCTCTATCTCTCTCTCATTAGCAAAATCTACAGACTTATGCATCTAAATTATTCTTAGAACCTAACCGGCAATTCGAAGTATCCTTTACAATGCTGCCGTTGCCGTATTCCACCACTTAATTTTTACTTGCACAGATGTGGTCTGTCGATATTCTCTTTATGCTACCTCTGCAATGAGCCGGAAACCACCGATCACTCTTTATTACAGTGTCGGCGGTCTTCTACCCACTGAAAACGATGTTTAGAAATTCCGCTTCGAAATCTAGGACTGCCTTTATGCAGTATTGTTATACTCTCACTTGGAGCAGCGGTATTCGGATACAGTGGCAGGAATGTTTGCCACGCCATTTATAATTTCCTCTGTGAGACAAAAAGACTGCCTTATTAATATTTCACATTTGCCATGATGCCATTTTTTCTCCTCCAAGAAAGTATTTAAGAAATAACGATGTAAAACACAAATTCACAATTATAACATTATTAATATTATTATTCCATATTTATCTTGGTCATTTCTACGTCTACCCATCACTTCTTGTATTACATTAACAAGTTCGTGTTACTATTCCTATCTAGGCAAGGCTGACAACCTTATTATACACTACTTTATTTCATTTATTCTCAGTTTGTTTTTCATCTTCGATTATTCATTAATTTTTCTTATTTATTACTCATTTATTTATTAACTAATTCATTTCATTTTTCAATCATATTACCGCCCGGTTCGTAGCCTATCCCCACAGTGTGTTTGTGCCATCAATAGAGGCTTCATAATAATAATAATAATAATAATAATAATAATAATAATAGAGGCTTCATAATAATAATAATAATAATAATAATAATAATATCATCATAAGTTCGTTGAAGCTTCCGAAACGCTGCTCTTTATACAAAGTACTTCGTACGTCTCATTGCACCGCACTTTGGCTATCGTTTATATACAACGGCGACCCGGCTGTTGTGAAATAGGCGGTTGAGCAGTCAAGCCGCCATGACAGATCCTTGTAACTTGTAAGCGGTTCCACTCCCTCTTCAGTGGAACAAGCACACCGGATGTGCATCTACAGCAACGACCACCGATAAAGATATTTAGAACAGAAGAAAAGAGAAGAAAGAGTGCTGGATAAACGGTGTTTCTAGAGCGCAGCTTTTAGGCGCCCGCTCCTGCGGCGAGCGCCGGCACTGTCCCTCGTAAGCGAGCGAACGAACACAGCGAAGGATGAAAGCGGACGCGGAGCGCAACGGGGGATGCAATACTGCGATAGCGAAAACGGCGCGACGACAAAAGCGGAGGGGGAGGGTGCAGCGGAAACATGATGCGGAAACTGGAGGAGGAGGGTACGGTGAAAGCGTGAGAAGAAAAGCGCAGTGCCGCCCAAGAGGGCTTTGCGGCGACGATGGCTACGAGATGGCGCCAGGGTAGCGCACGTCGTGTGTGTGGAAACAAGGCTCTGCTAGAGCGGCGGCTGCTGTGAATCGCGCCCACGCGTCAGCGACGCGCGGTCTCTCGCGATCTCCCGATTAGCCAGGCAGTCGCGTCACGCTTCGCTCTGTTTGCAACGCACCGCACGAGACAGATTGTCCGCGCCAGACATTATATCGCGAAATGAAAACACGTATACAGCTGCGCTCTAATTTCGCATTAGGGAGTATCGTAATCGTCGGTGAATTTTTTAGCCCTTAGCCTGCCGTGCTTCAAATGTCCCACACAGTACCTGCACTGGTGAAAGCAGCTGCGACACTCTGTTCAGTGAAAGTATCTCTTTCCGCTAGCGCGTCTTCCAGTCATCGCATAATGCCATGTGTCGCAGCTTACGTTAGCCAAGCTATTTAAAGAAAAAAAAGATAGGTTAAAGAACAGTGCAAAATATGGTTATAAAACATGCGGTGCTGCGTCGTCAAATGCCTGACGACCAAGCACCCTAGGTCTTATAATCGTATCTTGCACCGTGTATTTTAAACCTTTTAACAGCTTGGATAACGTCAGCTGGGACACCCTATGCATACGCCCTTTCGAATCTGTCATAAAGTGTCGCTCAAAGCTGACGCGTTGTCTATACGCGAAGTATCTCTTACAAACAGATCGCTTGCCACCAGTGACTTAGCCAGCATAGAGGGTGGTGCTGCGTCCCATAATATTCTTGAATTGAGGATGCAGCTTAGTGCGCGTAAAGTACAAACAATAAATGGAAAGAACCGACAAAGATAGCACAGTTCCTGTCCACAAGTAAGCGGGGGTGTCTTGAGTTCAAAACCAGGTCTTCTTTTTTCTTTCGCTTTGTTTGTTAGCCCTAAAGGTGGCCATCCGAACCACCAGTGTTCCCGCCGTCAATGTGCTTGGTGTCGTTAATGGCCAAGTAGGTTCCTCCACGCGTCGGTATGATTCCCATGGCCGTGGTGGGAATGAACTTCTCCGACACTTTCTGGCCGAAGGATTCAAGCTTTCCCTTCTGCGTAGATAAAAGCAAATAAGAAAGGGCACCGATTATGGCGCATTGCACAACCAAGAGAATATATGCTTCTTAGTGACGGCAAGAGCCTTGAATTTGTCAGTTTTCTTTTTCTTTACTAAGCCTTATTTTACAAGACCGCACTAATTGTATAGCGACACGTCTGCAAAAGCAAAATGCGTCCTGTTTACATTTCAAACCATCTTTGAACTATCGGCGAACAGAAAAACTTCTATACTGCATACCGTTCCTCAATCATTCGCTTTTCTATCCCTATCGGAATAAAAAATGCTTTGTTTTTAGAATAAAAGAAGGTCGTTTTAATCGGTATTTTTGAAACGAGAACATATATATGAGTACTAGCTGTTCTTTAACTCCTCATAAAGCACAGTCAGTGATACCTTTGGGCCCATTATGCATTGGTGAGCTGAGGTTTTGTCTTAAACTTCAGCACATATTACGATAGACGTCTACAAAGAATCCGGACGTATTCAAACTAGTTTATACCCTATAGCTACTCACGAACAAATTTATCCCAGCTTTATCTCAGCTTTAACTATAGCCTATGCTATAATTACGTGGAGTCGTACGAAGAGCCTAGCTGCAGTTATTCAATCAGTTTATGCCGTTTCGTTTTTCATGTAACAGCCTCAAGGCTGCAACGTTTACACTAGCGACTCGCAGAGGTCGAGCAACCAACTTGGGCGCAAGTGGTCGCTTTGATCGAAAAGCGACTGTCGACAGTCGCAAACCTCCTGAGCCAATCAGCGGCGCTGGAGCAGGTCGTCTGTGTACACTGGCGCTTATATTTTACGGGAGGATGGCAGCGTGGCCAGATGGGAGCCGCATTTATCGCGAGACATTTCGGTGTGGCGACGGTCGCGTTGTGCGCGGCCTTTGAGATCGGGCAGCGTGCGCTGTTGAACGTGCAGGCTAGATCTCTGAGGCCTTACGTCGCTCTTGCCGGTATGAACATTGGTCACCGCGAGTCGCTCCTTGGTAGCCAGTCACCGTCCGTCGCGCTACTTATATCAGAAGCTGGTGCGAATGAGTCCTAAGCGGGCACACCGCGACAGAGGTTCAGCGAAACAGTAGCTAGTATGCCTTCAAAGCTGTATAACGATAAACAGTGATCGGACAGTTCGAAGTGTGCATACTTCTGCGATTCTTAAATCGCCGTAGAAGATGTAAATTTACCGTGTTGAAATCATTGTCCTTGCCGGCGACGTTCGTAGTGAACTGCCCAGAGGCCAGCTCTGGATGCACCCTGGCTTCGTTGAGAGCACAGTCGTGATAAGCGCACTTTGCGGCGCATGTGAGGAGCTGCGGGAGAAAGTGGAGGTATTTATGAGCGCAGCGCAAGCTACGTTTGTTTATAAATGCGGGCATCGCGGCTCTCGACGGTTCAATAAAGGCCCGCGGTAATCTGTGCTGGCGTCCTTGCGGAGGCTGCCATGCATTTGCGGTTCTCGCAAGCGTTTTGAAAAGCATGTTTGTTGCGCTTGCAGGGATGGGGAATGTTGAAACCTCACAGCTGTTACTGGAATACGGGATGCGTTCTGCAATAATCAGCTGCATGACAAGTTTTTTTTTTTTTTTATTTGTCACTCGAGGGAGTGAAACTGACAAGCTGACAGTTTGTACAAAATAAACGAGAATTTTACACTCTTTTGAAGAAAGTAATCAAGCGATTCAAATGAAATTTAATTCATTATCAAAGCAGCATACGGAAATATTCTCCAGTGACATTTAGAAAGGATTCTGCGAAGTAATGTTGAAATTATGTCTATTCCTGATTGAGGCTACAGCCCTTGCGGTCATCGCAAGCGTCGACAACGGAAATTTATTTGTGCTTGCGGCAGTTCGAAACCATTCCGCGGAAGGGTGTTAAAATCATGTAAAGCCTTGACGCTGCTGTACAAATTCATTTCAACAGTAAGCAAGCGTACAGCGAACTGACGTATCTTTTTAGTGTTGAATTGATTGTAACTTCTCGGCGTTTGAGTTTGCTAATTTTCCCCGCTTATCTTATTTATTGTATTTCTTTATTATTGTGATGACTTCCTAGCTGCATTTCTGCCTGCTTCGGTTCGTTTTGAGCATGACATCAGGCGTTCATGCGCTGCTTACGTAATTATTTTTTCTTTATTCGGTCCTGGTTAATTATTTACAGGTGAGATAGATTTGTCTATCAATCTCACCATAACCAATTCAGCCACAAATTACCTAATTTTATTCCAAGACACTGCAGACTTTACCGGGAAAAAAATCAAGATGCTAGAATTACCAGGCATACATTCTCTAGTAAACCTTCGTAATTACAGACTAATTAAAACTCGATTTAATGTAATTAATCAAAAGAGAACACACTTTTTTTTTCACAAAGAAATAAGACCCCTGTATGCCCTGAGGCATTTACCCTCGCATTAAAAAAAAAAAAAAGACTTGAAATAACAACTGAAAGCACATGCACAATTATTGGTTGTATGAGTCAAGATAAAGGGGAAAAAACTATTCCTTCATCATTGCCGACGGAACACGGCTCGTCAACGGTTCCGTCAAACGCGGTAGTGCCTTCAGTCAAGTGGTCGTCTGCTGCAATACTCGGCACACTGGAGTTAAACGGAGCCACATTGTGCATGCAGGCGGTTAATTTCACCTGCCGCTCAACGTTTGCACTTCCTTGCCATGCCACCGGACAGAAGGGGCAAAAACGGGCCACGCACACAAATGCGTACGCTGCAACTAAAGTGGGCAAATTGTACGCGTAATAAAGACCACTCCGGTCGTTAATCGTTTGCCCTGGTGTCACTCTGTTTGCTGCCACTTAAATTATGGGGTTTTACGTGCCAAAACCACTTTCTGATTATGAGGCACGCCGTAGTGGAGGACTCCGGAAATTTCGACCACCTGGGGTTCTTTAACGTGCACCTAAATATAAGTACACCGGTGTTTTCGCATTTCGCCCCCATCGAAATGCGGCCGCCGTGGCCGGGATTCGATCCCGTGACCTCGTGCTCAGCAGCCCAACACCATAGCCAGTGAGCAACCACGGCGGGTTTGCTGCCACTTTTGCGCCGTCAAAAATCGATACAAGGAAACGGAGGATTGCGCAGCCTCACCTGGGCGACGGCAGACAGTCCCGCCATGCCGCCCGTGCCCCCAAATAGCGAATGCAGCGGGGATAGTGACGACACTCTGGTGACAATGACAGGCGCCAGCGATGTCATGGGCGCCTTGGACGGGCCGAGAAGATTGGCCGTCGGAGCGTCGTCGCTGGCGTGCTTGACAAACGCGTCCATGTAATTGTTCAGCAGTAGGCCAGATGACGTGGTGAACATGCTGCCGAACCTGCGAATGAGAGAAGATGATTATAAAACGGCAAAGCTAAAAAAAATAAGGCACGCCTATGGCGTGACGCCTCGACCGACTCCGGCTGGTGCGTCCTAACTTCGTGCACCTATATACGCTATGACAGCGCTATATATATACGTAATTCCGGCTTAAACAAGTTGCATGTGATTATACCGGTTAAATAGACGCTAAAAAGCACCGCGAATTTGCACATATATGGTGGAAAGAACATTTAGAGTGAAGTTTCCTTCTCTGTGCATCGCGCCCGAAACGCCGCGCCGGTTTGTTACCATAGCATCCAGAATTTTAAACAAAAATGCTACATATTCCGACCGTTGTTATTCAGAAAAGTCACTTGAAGATCATTAGGTGGAGTCTCCACTTTCTACAGAACGCAGTTATTATCCTCGTTTACTGATAAACTATCAACTAGTACAGAGTAGACTCTGTGAAAATGACATGACGACCCGAGAAGCGAGCGTGGTAGCTTCAATCCAGTGTTTCGTTCATGAGTCCTTTCTGGCTTACCAAGGTTCCGCTTGCAGCAAGGTAAACTGACGATTACGGTATTCTAGTATTAGAATTTACTATTGCTGCTTAATTTTCCTCTTAATTGTCCCTAATAACCGATACCGCGAGGTGCGCATTTAGAATATAACAGATTGGGAATGAGCCTTAGAAATTTGCAAGCAGGATGGTGCCTGCTGACGCAAGACCGGCATGGTTGGAAATCGCTGGGAGATGCCAAGCTCCTTTCTGCAGTGCACATAAAGATTGGATGATGATGATGATGATGATGATGATGAATTGGGTCACTATGTGAAATACGACATGCCCGCGCCAGCCGGGCGACGACGCGCCGAAAACACACTGAAAATGTGTTTCCAACTGTTATAAACCATTCTACAACTCGCGAGGGAGTTTTCTGCATTTCACATTTGCCGAAATAGTGGCGGCACCAGTCGTGGTACAAATGAAGGCGTCGAAGTGCTCGTTTCATAGGATGTGGCTTGTTTCTTGAGCACGGTTTCACCACAAAAGCCACGTCTACGTTTTGCATGTCATAAGACAAGCAAACTGTACTCGTATGTGAGCTGTTTGCAAAGAATGACCACGCCGCCGCCATTAGTTCAACAAACTGTCTCACCGAAAACGCGGTATTACAGTTACGAGAGTGGGTCATGGCGACTAAACGCGTAGGACAAGCATCTGACCAAATGAATAAAATGGCAGAGACCGACAGAAAACGGGATGTTACGAGGTAAACTTTATAGCGAATAGGGCGCTGTAGAGAGGAAGACGATCACGACACCACTCATGCTATTGTAGTGTCCAAGGCAGTCGCGCTGTTTCATGGTACGTGCAGTCAGCGTGACAATAACCACCCAGACAACGCTCGAAAAAAAAAGAAAGAAAGGAAATTTGAATGCACTAACCACAAATGAACTCCGTGCATGGAATTAATTATAGTTAAGGCATCTGCACTGTCAGCCAGGTCATATGAATGAAATCCATGCAGCGGGTATTACTTTAGGATGCGTGTTAAATATAAAGCTAGCTGACAAAGTTACAAGAGATGCACGACGATACCAGCTGGGGTAATAACACGGTGAGCAGCGTGCACAACGGGGCAAGTTACCGGAGAGAGAGGACGAGGTCAGGTACTCTGACCTCGCCTTCCAATTATGTTGGCTTTTCTTGCGTTTTCTAGCCGGCTAGCCGAGCATCTTCCAACTCGTGGATAACTTTCTGCTGGGGCAACGAAGGAAAAGCTACGGAGGCAAATCTCCGAAAAAAGAGCGCTCTTGAAAGAAGTTCCACATCATCATCCGCGTAATCTTAAACTAAAGAAGAGAACACATCAACATGTGTTATATACAACAGCAAATTAAGGCAGAAACGCGCCTAAAGTTTACTTTTTTTTATCATTTGGCAGCAGTATTGCATGCGCGCAAAAGCTCCGCCCCTGTAGCTTTCTCTCCTGCGCCATGGAAAGCTTTCCGCAAGTAAAGCACTGGTATTTCGGGTCAGCGGCCCTTTACACTGTGCAGCAGAATAGCCAGCGCATTTGTGCTGTTCGTATCACCTGTCCAGTTGTCTGTGTCGTTTACCACGTTATGATGCAACCGATAATCTCAAGCACATGAAATGGTGCACGCACTCGCTATTGAGGCTGGAGGTGATCGAGAAGGCATCGCCGTTGGGAGCGATAATGCACAGGTGGGCGCCGCCGTAGTCTTGGGCGAAAACGTGCCTCAGGCCGTAGGCTTCGGCGTCCTCCAGTGGGCGATGGCTGTCCAGCGTCTTATTAATTTTGTCAATTATTTCTTTGAAGATCACGTTCTCGTTCTGCAAGATTTTTAAAAAATAAACGAAATTATTCCCGGCAATAAATGAGAAGGACGTACCTCTGCTTCTCCCATGCTCTGGCTCACAACCTAGGTTGCAGCGCAATAAGGTATAATGCGTCGAGCTCTGGGATCGCGGTTGTCGGTTCAATTACTGGCGGCGGCTGTCGCGGCTCTCCGACGCCGGAAAAATACGGTGACACAAAACGCTAAACGACTTTCTGCTTACTAATCCTTTGTTTTCGTTCATATTTTGAATCAGTGCGCGGGAACTTTTCTTTTTTGCTTTTGCCTTCTTGCGCATCATTCAAAAGTCCCTTGATTACGGCAGAAGTTGCCCGACTGCTATCTCTGCCTGACACCCGCAAGAACCCCGTGAGAACTCGACTGACAGCGATGCAAAGTATGCTTATCTCATGAACGAATGCGGACAAAGAAACGCAATTTCGCTGTGAAATTTTAGCAAAACGAGCGCACTCGGTAAGTGTTCAGCTTTCTTTCGTGGTTGTCAAAATACTTACCGTGATGGCTAAGTGGCTATGGCGTTGTGCTGCTAAGCACGAGATCGCGGATTCAATTGCCAGCCGCAGCGGCCCATTCAGACGAGAGCGGAATGCAGAAACTCTCGTGCATTTTTAAGGAACCCCAGATGGTCAGAGCTGTGGCTAGACCACGGTGGGCTGGGCAGCGCTAAAGCATTCCATCCACGCGCCAAACGTGTATGCAGGGGCTTGAGACCGCACGAGCCGCGCATTCCCCATCGCAGCCGGGAGAACAGCGACAGCGTTAATTAACGCGCTTCGAGTTTACGTACACCTTCTGTCCCAGCGAACGTTCGTCAAGCTGTTCAACGACAAAAAAAAAAAAGAAATGCACGGTGCAAGATACACTTATAAAATCTACGCTGTTTAATGGTCTGACGGAAGGTCTGACGACCGAACACCGTAGGCCTTAAAATGGCATCTTGCACCGTGTTGTTGAAATCCAGAATAAAATTCAGAAACAATCGCAAAAGTATCTGTTGCTTAGCAGAAAGCGCTGAAATGGTGAATACCTTAGACTGGATTGAGGCAAATGAAGCTGAGCTTGCGCGCGCTTACGTTTCGTGACTTTTCTTCGTCCCCGAAATCTGCTCTTCTGGCGTACGCAAACTTCAGCGTCTCGACGAGCCTACAAGAAAGGACATGTGCTTGTAGAGACACGGGAATACGCGCGCGAGTCGTCATGCTATGGAGTGGATGCTAAGTTAAAGCGATGACTTGGCATTGAAACGTAGTTACTGCTGGCGTTGAACTGGCCTGGCATTATAAGATCACCATTTTCTGCCCGCATTTTGAAGCACCCTTCGTGCTGTCTATACAGGGACATTAGAGGAGCTTTCACAGCAAGCAGGTTGAGAAAGGGTGGGAGCTCATGGTTACCTGTGTAGGTCCCCGCCGGACATCTGCAAAACGCTGGAAGACTCTGGATCCAAGAAGATGGCGTAGCTTAAGGAGAAAGAGAAATAGAGCACCGCCAGGTTTTGGTACAGCCGCAACTCCGACACTCCTACTTGCGTTTGCGATGACTCTAAGCGGAAATGAATAAAACAGCACCTTAATTTAAATGTAACAACTCTTATGAATACATATATTTAGTAATCTATGACGAAGCTCGTAGCCTGGTGTGCAACAACACCGTTTTGCGTTGCTTAACATACATAATAAATACAATGAAATTAGGACGCAGTGAAGGAACACATGGGATGGGCACTGGCTCGTTATTTTGCGTAATAAGGAAGCCAGCTATAAGCGGCTTCTCTGGCTCAACTGCCGGTAGTCGTTTACAGTAAGGGCAGAGCGCTGAGCACGAGGTCGCGGGATCGAATCCCGGCCACGGCGGCGTGCCTCATAATCAGAAAGTGGTTTTGGCACGTAAACCACGTAATTTTTTTTACAGCAAGGCTCCACCCAGCGGCGGAATTCCGGTGTGGATTTTCTTTAACACCAGGTGCCGACATAATTCTTGCCTGCCTTGGAATGCGTGAGCATTCATAGGCAATCAGTGGCAAGCACATCTATATATATATATATATATATATATATATATATATATATATATATATATATATATATATATATATATATATATATATATATATCGCGGTTCGTGCGAAAGAGCAATGCGTGCGGACCGTGGCGAAGTGAGCGGGCACAGCTCTATATGCATCGGCTTCGCAATGCGTCAGCATCTTCGGCGGTGGCACACGGAAAGGAAGCGCCGTCGTCCTTGATAAGCGATAGGCCCTGTAGAGCGCTGCAAAACGATAGCGCACGAGCGCAGTCACATGGTTTTATTTCATATTACGTGGGCTTTCTTTAAGCGCCAAAAAAAAAAAAAAAAAGATCGCCACGCAGCATGTACAGTACGTTGCCACAAAAGATTGGATCGATCGTTTCAGAAACCCCTCTACAACACAACGAAACGCATTTGGCCCTAAAGTGAATATTAAATTTTTGCATAATTCATCTTAGTTAATTAAGAGGAATAGAAAAATACTCTAAAGAGCGCCACATGATGGCAAATCATATGCCGTTGGTTTCATTCAGCTGCGGCTAAGCACTTTCTTTTAAATCATTGGCACAATTTACGTTAAGCTCCTCGTATACGCAAGAAATATATTGTGCCTCGAATCCATAGTGACCATCACTTCTGCGGAGCGAATTTTTCGGAATAGTTAACTTCAGTATAGATACCCCGTCTGCGCTCCCTTCAGCACTGCAACTGTTAACATATGGGAACGAGAATCTAGCTGGAATTGAATTGTCAGCTGCGTTTTTTTTTTTTTTCTCGTTCTAGCGTGTAATACGAAACTAATGTATGTGACCATTTCAGGCGGTAGGATTAAGACAGCGCAGTGGCTTACAGTATGCGCTTGTTAGTTTTTGAAGAGCAGCTTTTTCGCATTACGAATACTCCGCCGATTACAAGTGGTACATCCCATATCACTTGGAGTGTGAGCATACCGGGAAAGAATGAGGAGGAAGTTGGACGTCGTCAGGTGAAGCGATGGAAAAGGTATACATACATACGAACAGAGCGCTGCATATTGTGTTTTTAGGTCGATTTATGCGAATGCTGCTATTCCTTATGGCTGTTTGCACTGCTGTTGCTTTTATTTTTGGGGGTGCTCCTGTACGGACTCCCTTACTCGAGAGATATCTGTGCCACGGCTGCACCCAGCAGGGTTCCACTGCCTGGGATGGGCGCCGAGTGGAACACTCGGCCGTTGGGGAGGTCCACTCTGACGGTGTCCATCCACTTGGACGAGTAACCGGACAAGTCATCCGCGCTCATCGTTCCACCTGCGTTGCAAATGCGTATACGAAAATCTGGCGCCCAGTGCGCTGCGATTATTAAAATAGGCTTGCACGAGAACAGTTAAATGCTTATGGGCCATGGCAGGGGCATTCAAGGCAGAAAATGGTTCTACCCTAAACGTAATGTTTCCAACTGGCTGGAGGGTAAATTTGAAACACCATGTTCCCATCTAGCCTATAGCTTTCCGCATCATCTACTGAGCTTCATAGTCCAGTTTTCGTCCTGTCATATCTTTAGAGCACTGGAAATATACAATAATTACAAGCTTCCGAGAACAGAACTGACTAGGTGCTAAGAGATGGTGCGCATTTCTTCTGTTGTTATAGCCACTACACACCACTTTTTGGGATATCAAACTAGCCTAGACGGTCCCTTTATAAAAATGAATCTACATAACGTGTCCTAGTCCAGCGTTCTTCCTGTCGTATCTTTAAAGCGCTGGAAATATCAAATAATCAAGTGTTATAGAGCCTTCTGCTTTCAAATATTCTTTTTTATCATTTTGCCTGGACAAAATATACGAAAAGCCTGCCCTAAACAGTATTTCACACGCCTACTTTTTGTCTATCTCTGGTCCATAGGCATTCAAATGTTTGTTTTTCGAAAGTGTATAGGCAATCATCTCCATGAGCGCAATGCCATAAATCTTGCCGGTGTCTATGGATTGTGCGTAGACTTCATAGAAATGTGCGTATCGACATTCTATAGTATACTTTTTACTGAGGGACTAAACACGTTTTTGCGAGGGACGGTGCCACGTTTTTCTTTAGGTGGTATTGTGAGATCTACAGGTGAAATGCAAAGATAGAAATGTTTGTCATCGGAGAGACAGGGGTACCAGCCTTGTGGCGCTGCTATAGCGAAATGCAAAACCACCCCGCTGCGTTACCTACCACCATCCTTGATGCTCTCGATTATGTCTTTGGACAGCTCTCCCTCGTACAGATACTGGGCGCCGTGGATCGCCAGGTCGCTAAGAGTGTCCCCCAGTGCGCCTTGTACCAGTTGGTCCCCGTTCTTCAGCACGGTGTTGGTCGCCGTGTTCCAGAATCGCGTCCTGAGAAGCCCGTGTGAATAGAAACCACTCGCTGAAGATACACCTCGTTATATCGCTTTGTGCACCTTCATATTGCTTATGTACATAGTTCCTAGGCAGCTACCAATAAGGTCCCCAGACTTTACTGCATCAGGCTTACCACGACAGAGAGTGAACAAGGCAGAGCAATCACCCTAACAGCAATCCTTACAAGGCAGAGGTACACAGGAAGGCGGAGAGTCTGGGGACCTGAAGTTGTCAACAAGGGTTGACTCTGGAGCCAGGATTTTGATAAGGGGAGTTGTGTTGAGTAAGTGCATTACTTTACTGCATTAACTGTTACAAGGACAAAGCAGCTGCGTTTTCGGCGTCGCCTTATATTGTAGTGTCAATACAATAGCTCTTCGGTAATTATTGCCATCATGTCGTGATGACGACATGCTAATATGTATAAAACAGCTAGCACGAAAACAATTCACATAAGGTAATTGCAAATCATGCAATAATGCAAAAAAAATTTGCCAGCTATGTAAAAGCCTTCAAGCGTATACGGACAAAACCAAACATCGAGCAGCCTGTAATTCACAGATGGTTCACATGATTCTTCGAGTTTATTTGTGTGTGTTTGTGTATGGATGTGTTAGGCGCGCCACAATGCGATGTCTTGCAGCGCATACAGAATGTCGCGCAACTTGTTGATGTCAGCGCGTCGCACTTTGGGGTCGAACTGATTTTTAAAATTTTTTTTTAGTGTGCGTGTGTTTTGCTGTTGAACAACAAGTGGTCGAACTGAGAACCCACTTAAGGTCCGCGTTGGCGTTGATGTTGGCGCTGTGTCTCTCCAACGTGCGTCCCAGGTGGGGCCCAATGGCGAAGCCCTCCCTGGCCAGGCGGATGGCCGGGTCGAAAAGCCGGTACCACTCGAGAACGCCCAATTCCTTGTGGATCCTCTCGTAGCCGTCCATGGCACCCGGCACGATTGAGGCCGTGGCGCCTGTGGCAGCGACGATCATCGCCGGCCGATTAAGTAAACACGAGAGTAATCCCATTTGCGTGATTCTTTGTTAGTCTGAGCTCACTGAAAAACCAAAAAGAGTGCTGCAGAGTGGCTACTGTTTAACGGGAAATAGTAAAGGTATTCAGTATAAGTGGCGCTGCATGGTGATGCTGAATCTACATCGTTGTAAAATGTTCGATGCGAAGATCTCATAAGATTATGTTTACTCTGTTCTGAAGTGCCGTTACATGCTGAGCGTCAAATGCTATATAACTCGTTGTAGTGGGATGGGCCCAGGCAGGCACTTTTGCCTTTTGCCTTCCTCCTGAATGCTGAAGTGTACATGTAGTCATTCTCTTTGAATACACTTCTCTAAGGATTCTGTCGAGAGAGGTATGCGCAATATTTTACAACCGGTATGAGTACAAAATATTTGAGCTAATACACATCTGATATCATTTTGTCATAGTAACCGTTTATGAATTTCGAAAGGGAGCAGAAGGTAATCATATGAACACAGCTCGAGCACTCAATTATGCGAACACTGATGGTAGCGTTTACCTGTAATCAGTATTTCTGGAGTTCCGCGGGCAAAACCAGGTGTCTCTCAGAGCGTACGACATAGTCAGTGAATTGGATGCAAATAATGGAAACAAATGGGACCATGGATAAATATCCACGGTCATTTTTGTTTCCATTGAAGAATTAGAAGAAAGAAATTAGAAGGGAAAATCTGTACGATAACAGGATAACCTTGCCATTTGATGCTCGAGCTTGTTGCCTAAGGACAAAAGCATACCGGAGCAAATATCGGCAACTAGATGAGGCATGTATGCTGCAGCAAAAATCCGGAGACCACTCAGCATATCCTAATAGAATGCGAAGGGATTCGCCCAGTAAGACCCGTAGGTAACGTACACCTTCCAAGAGTGCTTGGATTTAAAGTAAACGGAAGCATCAACCGGTCAGCAGTCGAGATAAGCAAGAGATGTTTAGAGTATTGCTGGAAAAAAAGCAGGAAATAGAATGACAGTACAGGGTCCGTTACAGCCATAGGTACTGGTACAAGGTGGATAGAGAAGTTTGGAGGAAGAGAAAAAAGATTAAAGACATGTTTACAAAAATGCTAGAATGAAAAGCATGATAGCCTACCTTAGTAACGGAAGCAGGCTAGGTGATGACTTGTCACCACCCCGTCAGTCACCACCCCGTCATCATCATCATCATCATCATCATAGTTGCCAACGATTGCTCAAGAAAAGTACCGGTGATGAGTATAATGTGTGTAGAGCGTGAGCGACGTCATCCCTCCATGTAGCTGTTTTCTCAACGTATAAGTCATATGGAGTCTAAAACATGGCTGATGTCAAAGCTGGCGAGCGCCTTCGACTGTCTATATTTGTACTGGATGTCGTTTCCAGCGTGCAACGTATCTATTATAACTGATAACTGACAGTTAACTACATCAGCGACTGCAGGAAAAGCTCCAAGTAAAGTATGTCTGCAGAGCTTTTTCAGGCGTGATTGACGTCTGTTTATTCTTGTTTTGTTTTAGGTGTAGAAAAAGAAAGTTGGTCCCAGAGATGGTGCATGCGAAGCGTGAGGGTTCCGTGACAGATAAATCTTCGAAATAATTTGCAGGTTACTACTGGCCATATTAATAACTTGCAGCCCATAGGACGAAACGAAAAAAACAAACAAATATAAAATAGGGCTTCAAGCGAGACAGAATAATGCCTGGTCTATTTTCTTCTTTTATTTCGTCATGCTCTTTCCGTCTGTCTCATATTTCGTATGGTGCCGGTAACAGCGTATTCGAATGGCATGCAACAAGGTTACTGCGACTCCACTTGACTGCCCTGTCATTTTAATTGGGTACACTGATTTTAGTTATCTATTGGGAGAGCTGACTAACGCCCCCATTTTCTCTCAATGAGAACTCTTTATCAGTCTTACGCAGAGTTTCTAAAAAACGCATGTCGCTTGGATAAATATTATAGTGTCGGAAAACATAAACGTAGCTGCTTCCACAGAAAAAAAGAGGAGTTATGCGGAATACGTAATGGGGCAGAGCTGGTAAACTGTGGTCCATTAGAGTTGTAGAGCGTGTGCCAAAACGAGGGACACACTGCCGAGCAGTTGCAGATGACTACGTGGCATGACGAAAAAATATAGATGCCACCAAATGCAGTGAACTGACGCAAGCACGATGATTGGAGATCGCTGGGAAAGGCCTTCGTCCTGCAGTGAACATAACATAGGCTGATGATGATGATGGAATGTTAAATTACTGGTCTACGACTTAATGCGAAGAGGAGCGAAATTATGAACTCATCAGTCTTGCTTACTCATTCACTCGCTCCATCATTCATGTCATATCCATAGTCAATTTACGATTGTGTTTGTCTATCAGTAATGGCCAACGGGCACGCGGAATCGATCGCACAGTGATTTCCGTGGCCAAAAGACTACTGTAAGTTTTTTTTTTTGTGCCTAATCAACCTGTCAGTCCATGTATCGCCACCGGGACGTGAGTACGTCGTCCCAGTTTAAACAGATAATGAATTACTCTTTTTAATGACGTTATTATTCACTCACCATATTTGTAGAGGGTTGCATTAGAAGAGAACATGTCCGGTTTTGCTGCAGAAGGCGATCTTCCGATAGAGTTTAAAGTGTAGACTTGCTGAGCAGTACTGCATTTAAAGATAAGCACGTATCAAAATGCGAAAACGCTGTTTTTCTGCTTAGCAGGATAGTAATCTATGGGTCTTGCTCGCACGTATCGGAGAACGAGCAGCGTTCTGTGTAGCTTCTGACCGGGCCGTAATTGAAAGAACAATCAACCTTGACTTTAACCTCGAAGAATGGCTAATTTTGTAATATGAGTGAGAAAAATAAAGGGGAGGGGGGCGATGGTGTAGAGTGTTTTAGGAGACATCCTATTGGCAATATCATCAGAAGCCAACAAACACTGACACCAAGGACAACATAGAGGAAATTTCTTGTACTTAATAAATGGAATAAAGAAACGATGAATTAATGGAAATTAAAGTGGATGAAAAAAACAACTTTCCGCAAGTGGGAACCGAACCCACAACCTTCGCATTTCGCGTGCGATGCTCTACCAATTGAGCTACAGCGGCACTGTTTCCCCGTCCACTTTCTTGGGTATTTACGTGTACTAGTAGAACTCTGGGAGTGTTAGCCAGCGCCACCACTCACAGACCTTGGCGGCGGACGTGGAACGTCCTCTTTGCCGCAGGCGTCAGGAGAACGTGCTCTTTTTGGGTGAAGGCAACTGGTCAATTAACCCACATATGCTACCTGAAGGCATAAATGTAGCCGGATTCGAGACCCTCGTTATGTAATAAACGAGAAGAAAGGGGGTTAACCGAGGGGCCCGGTGGGAACCGAACCCACAACCATCGTGACATGCGAAGGTTGTGGGTTCGGTTCCCACCTGCGGCAAGTTTTTTATCATCCAATTTAATTTCCATTAATTCATCGTTTCTTTATTTCATTTATTAAGCACAAGAAATTTCCCCTATGTTGTCCTTGGTGTCAGTGTTTGGCAATGACATTTACAATTTGACAATTTTGACAATTAATTTGGCAATGACTTTCGCAACACTATTCAGGTCTGCGTACGGCCGCAAACTGCAGACAACCGGTACAGAGGAGATTTCCTATCAATTATTTTTTGCAGCGACGCTGTATATAGCTAGCCGATTCGTCCGCCAGTCCGTCCGTGTGTCGGTCGCTTCTACGCCGAAAACACCTCCGGCGCAACCCCATCCGCTCGCGCAGAGAGAGAGAGAGAGGGAGAGAGAGAGAGAGAGAGGAGAGAGAAGGGGCGGACGAATAGCCAACACCACCTAGATAGCACAAGGCCTGTTTATTCCTATCCATGACGTCACGCTACCTGGCCAAAAATTTCCATTGACAAGGCTGGCGTGATGAAAACGGTGACGTAAAAATCAGTGTTGCCTACTCGGGAGCATCCCCATTTATTCCGATCCATGACGTCATGCTTCCTGGCCAGAAATTTCCTTTGACAAGGCTGGCGTGATGAAAGCGGTGACGTAAAAATCACCGTTGCCTACTCAGGAGCATCCCCATTAGATTTTATGGCAATCGGGCCAGGTAACATGACGTCGTGGATCGGAGTGAAGAGGCATTGTGCTATCCAGGTGGTGTTGGATTAGCTGCGCCAGTAGTGACGTTGCTGATCTCCGTCGCAGCTGAGCGCGCGCGCAGCAGTTTCTCTTCGGCTCCGCAATGGGTACGCCACGAGTCGTATACGTACTCCTTAGGAGCAGGCAACTTTCGATAAGTAACGCCACGAGCAGAACCGAGAACGAGCTCGTCTACGCCATGACGATGCTGCAGCCCGGGCACAAGAACAGCCTCGTGCAGTCGAGCGCAAGCAGCAACTGCGTACCGAGGATCTGGCAGGGCAGCCTACCAAGCCGTCGTTTAATGAACCCCCAGGATGAACCCAATGATAAACACCGGGGCCGCACGTTTAAGCTTCGCTGGTTAACCATCTGTACAGAGTGCTAGGGCGGTGATTTTTTCTTTGTTGTACTGGTTGCACTACTCTGCTTATGAGTCGTGTATTATTTCATTGCACTCCATCACAACATAATAGCTTCAGGCTATCACGGATATACAATCCGTGAGGCTCCATTTCTTTTTTGCGCATGTTACCCTATCGACCTTTCAGATGGCCTTACTAATCAGCCCATCGCTTTCAAGCTTGACGTACGCGTAGGGGATTGATCGGTGGTTGTTTTTTACAGTGTAAGCTGTTATGGGCTCATTCCAACAGCCGTTTCAGGTGGCGATAGTGTCCGCCTCCGCCGCCACCGGTGTCCGGTGTGCGTAACAGCTATCGCCGGAAGTGAGAAAAAAAAATACCCAGTTCCCGCCGGGATCAAACCCGGGCCCGCTGCGCGGGAATGAGCTACTCCACCATTGAGCCACGCCTGCGCTTGCTAGCATGCAGCGGGAAAATGCCCTAAAAACGCGTCAAGCCAACACGACCTAGATAGCACAAGGCCTGTCCACTACGCTCCATTACGTCATGCTACTTGGCCCGAAATTTCCATTGCCAAGGCTGGCGTGACGAAAGCGGCCACGTCAAAGTCACTGTTGCTTACTCGGGAGCATCCCCATTAGATTCTATGGCAGTCGGGCCAGGTAGCATGACGTCATGGATAGGAGTGAACAGGCCTTGTGCTATCTAGGTGGTGTTGGTCAAGCGCGCGATGAGACACGGGATGTGACGTGCGCGCTGCGTAGCATGGATACGTGCACGTTTTGCACTGCCGTTGCATATTATTACACCAGGTAGAACGCCAAATGGCAGATGCACAGGTAGCGGTACAGGGCAGCTAACGAACCTTTGAGAAAGAAAAAAAAAAAGACTATGGAGATTTATAAATCTCTATGCAAGGAAAAACATGTGTACAATACCTGATTAATTCAGGCATGCAGGATAGTTGACTTTCCCCATTCCGCTTCAAAGGGAATGCCATTAAATCATCATCATCATCATTACCATCGTATCGTGCCATTTGACATGCGCGCCGCGTAGTATCGTGAAGCACAAACTTTGCATTGCAGTTCCGTTATATTTCGTCAGGTGTCCCGACATGTAGCAGTTGCATATAGCAGTTGTACGCTGCATGTAGATGAACCTGCTAAACTCAAGCACGTTAGGCGACTATTTGTCACCATCCCGTTTTGAAGGTGATGTCAGGAGACTATCATCATCATCATCATCATCATCATCATCATCATCATCATCATCATCATCACCACCACCACCATCATAATCATCATCATCACCACCATCATCATCATCATCATCGACAACAGCAACTACTGTGACATGTGCGCCACGTAGTCTGGATACCTGTGTTTACTCCTCGGTACACGTTATGGCGCCTCCTCGCAAGGTACGAACCGCTGCTGAAGAAGCGAATCGCAGAGCTACGCGTGCGGCTGCAACCACGCGACATCGGGCTCAGCAGAGAGCAGCACAAGCAGCAGCACAAGCAGCAGCACAAGCCGCAGCTCGGCGTCGACACCGGGCGGGCAGTTTAGATCGTTCTTGTGAAAACAACACGAAGAGACTTCGACGCGTGGACCGTGTAGTGCGTGGTTCTGAAAATGGAGCTCCTATGGAGCTGCTCCTCCAGCTTGCGCTGTGAGGGCTGCGTATGCCGTGCAGGTCTTTTACTTTTTTTTTCTCGTACCATTTGTAATCCATAGCTGCACCTTCGCTCTGTGAAACTTAACAGTGGAAAAATATACTTCAGTAAAGCCTTATCGTGGCATAGTGTGCTGGACCTACGTGTAGCAGATGGTAGCGCAAAATATGCACAGTCACCTAGGAGGAAATTTAATGGAGTAATTAGTGTAGCGCTTTGTGTACGTACCCTCCCATGTGATCGTGCCTTTATTGAGCTATCTTCTCTCACACGTTACACCAGTGAAATTGTGCGATAAAAGTTACGTATGCCGAGGATATGCCAATATAACGCAAGCTCAGTACACAGGCATTTCGCGTACTGTGCCGATCTGTATTCGTCTGGCACCACTGTGAATCGAGCCCGGAACCTCCATTCGCAGTACCAGTGTGTCATGAAAGCAGAGCGACCATGGAAAGCCGATGACGCTGTGTCACCATAACACTGATATTCTAAGGAATGTTAAAATCAGTGAGACATCTTGTGGCTGAGCAATATATAGGGCGATTTGATAACGCCACGTGACCGTTTACTGTTTACTCCTTGTTTATAAAATCAGCATCTGAGGCTGAATCATGTTTTTCCGCATCGCAGTCAAACGCTCGCTTTCAATGGCCATTGAAATATGTAAGCCCCGTCGGCTACCTTACGCGAGTGCACATAAAGGAGCCAATGGGGCAGGCACATTTCAATGAACTTTTCTTTGAATGATCATTGATAGCGTGCATGTGACCACGCTAATGTACAATCACCCTCCAGCGATTCTTTTCAATTTTTGAAAAAACTTATGCTGATGCTTTGCGTACTCTACCACAACTAGTACTCCAGTTCACTCTTCAAGCTTAACCCTCACTTGTTATAGAAGAGTGCGATGAAGCCGCCGCCAATTCCCGCGAGGTGCGGAGCTGTGACGCCCATGCACAGCAGGACGGCCACGGCGATGTCTCCTATGGCGCCGTCGTCGTCTACAATCTCCCTGTAGCGAGACAGAATGCAACAACGAAAAGGATTCTGTACTCAGTTTGCATCGCTAGCATGACTTTTCATATCACAGTTCATGAGAAAATTTTGAGAACCTACATGACAGTTGTACTGTCCGACTGCGCGCACACACACGCAAGCACGTACGCACATACACAAGCACACACGCACGCATACACACAGTGCAACATAACATACGCCACGAACGCAACACACACACCACGTAGCACTAAGACACACATACATAACGTGCGCACGCCACACAGGAACACGTAACACACAGCACACAGGCACCCACCACAGGGCGAACAGGCCAACGCTAGTTCACGAAGAACCGGCTTACTTGGCTACTTGGGCGCATTCCTTGGCGTCAACGACGACGGCCCATTTGACGTACTCGTCTGCAGGCGTAGTCACGGTGGAGAATATCTTTATCACAAAGGAGGCCACCAAGCTTATCGCCAGTGAGGCGAAGACGCAACAGCAGAGGCAGACAGCAGCAGTGGAGCACATGGTCTTCGTGTCGAGTTTGACGTCGTTTATTGAACTGGTGAAAGAATGGTGGCCGTACGGGAGGTTACAGGTGCAAGGCTCCTTGTATACATGTCCATAACAAGGAATAAGCAAGAGGCAGTCAACCATGTGGGCACTCGATGGGAGCCGTAAATAAAAAGTTTTTTTTTTAACCATACACATTTTTTTACAAAAAGACTATTAGCTTAGCGAAGGTGCACTTCATGCAGAGAAATTCCTAGGCGAGGCGGAGATACTTTGCCACTAGTAACGGTAGCTTCAGAAAAGTAATTAACATATACTGATTAATTAACCTTTATATTAGCATTTTCAGGGCTTTTCTTTATATGGCAAACGTGGAGGCAGTTACATTTTAAAGCACTCTAATTCTTTTAAAATAGTGAGAAATTACACCTAATTCGAGATATTCACCTTTGAATTTCAAAACTCAATACAGACAATACAAAAACCGAGCGTCCACAACTCCCACGTACGACAAAAGCGCCCCACGACAAAGAGCTCATCGAAGTTTGTTGGCATGTCGCTGCAAACAGTTATATGGCACTCCGTCGCACATTCTGATGGGGTAAGAACTTGCCATGTCTGTGCATGTCGCGACCGGCCACTACGTTTACTGCCAAAGTTCGTCGCGCTTTTCGTCATGGAACGTTTCCAACGGGCATGATAGCTGGGCAACCCAATAAAAGCTTCGCTATAAAATAAAAATGAGAGATATTTCATTTGTTACGTAATTGTCAAGCAGATGTCGAGGAGGTGTTCAAACCAATGGTTAGTTCCACCAGTGACCCTTGTTTCGTCGGTATTGCGCTACAATGAGAAGAGGGCGGAAGCAAGGGATCAGGCTTAACTCACGTTGTGCCAGGACTGGCCGAACTTTCCGAGTGCGCCGGCTGATGCGGAAGCTGCTGCATTTGCCGTGGAGTTGACGACAGTTGTTGCAGTCCAGGTGACAGTGGTTCCTCGTTGGGCATCGTTGATAGCTGATGTCCTTGCGTGGTAAAGCAGCCCGACGTCCCAGGAAGAGATAACAAGAATGGTTAGTTGACGTTGATTTATCTTCTCAGAAGGCAAAAACCCACTGTTGGTTTTCCTCTAAATGCAGCGTAACGCCGCTATGAGGGACCGGCCAACAATCGAATGAAATTTGAATAGACAGTCACATGTCTTGAAAAAGTGAAAAAAGAAACATTGGGAAAACCAAACAAGAATTAAAATCTCCTGTGAAGATAGCCAGCAGGAATCAAATCAATGGCTGACCAAACCTTACTATGACAACGTCCAATAAAGGAGGGAAATGTTATTCCTTCCTTCTAAAGGAGAGAATGTAGAAATGCAAACATTGAATCCAAGACGGCGAAACAGCCCTCAAAAGCAATTTTTCCGTAAGGGTTTTCTGAAATGATTTATCGTTTTAGCGTCACTACAATATTGCCACAAGGGGACCGTTCAATGCCATTTTTATGAAGATATATGACGTGCTCGACAACGCCTCCAATTTAAGAAAACACACTTTAATTAGCGCACGGCAGAAATTTCTACTACAAGGTAACAGCTGCTGTCGGCACTTCTGTAAACTATAGTACGGTTGTATAGAAGAACCTTCCTTTGTCTTCGAATAATGGTGGCGTAATTGTGGCGGATGCCCACTCTAGCCCACTGCAAAATATTTGAGGGTCATAAATTTAAAATAGGTTGAAAAAAGTTTCAAATAAGCGCAAAAAAACAGCAACAACATGAACCTTGAGAACAGTCAAATGCTAAACAGAACAAAAATGATTGATCTTTAATGAAAATATGAAAAATGACAAACAATGATAGAGGAAAAATTAGAAGAAACAGAAATAATAAGATTAAGCAAACAGCGAGATTATTCACATATTCCATATTCACACTATCAATCAGGTGATAGAGAAATGTGCGGAATATAACCAGCCCTTATATATAGCTTTCATTGATTACGATAAAGCGTTTGATTCAGTCGAAACCTCAGCAGTCATGGAGGCATTACGGAACCAGGGTGTAGACGAGCCGTATGTAAAAATACTGAAAGACATCTATAGCGGCTCTACAGCCACCGTAGTCCTCCATAAAGAAAGCAACAAAGTCCCAATAAAGAAAGGCGTCAGGCAGGGAGATACGATCTCTTCAATGCTATTCACAGCGTGTTTACAGGAGGTATTCAGAGACCTGGATTGGGAAGAATTGGGGATAAGAGTTAATGGAGAATACCTTAGTAACTTGCGATTCGCTGATGATATTGCCTTGCTTAGTAACTCAGGGGACCAATTGCAATGCATGCTCAGAGATCTGGAGAGGCAAAGCGGAAGGGTGGGTCTAAAAATTAATCTGCAGAAAACTAAAGTAATGTTTAACAGCCTCGGAAGAGAACAGCAGCTTACGATAGGCAGCGAGGCACTGGAAGTGGTAAGGGAATACATGTACTTAGGGCAGGTAGTGACCGCGGATCCAGATCATGAGAGTGAAATAATCAGAAGAATAAGAATGGGCTGGGGTGCGTTCGGCAGGCATTCTCAGATCATGAACAGCAGGTTGCCATTATCCCTCAAGAGAAGAGTGTATAACAGCTGTGTCTTACCAGTACTCACGTACGGGGCAGAAACCTGGAGGTTTACGAAAAGAGTTCTACTTAAATTGAGGGCGACGCAACGAGCTATGGAAAGAAGAATGATGGTTGTAACGTTAAGGGATAAGAAAAGAGCAGATTGGGTGAGGGAACAAACACGAGTTAATGACATCTTAGTTAAAATCAAGAAAAAGAAATGGGCATGGATAGGACATATAATGAGGAGGGAAGATAACCGATGGTCATTAAGGGTTACGGACTGGTTTCCAAGGGAAGGGAAGCATAGCAGGGGGCGGCAGAAAGGTAGGTGGGCGGATGAGATTAAGAAGTTTGCAGGGACAACATGGCCACAATTAATACATGACCGGGGTAGTTGGAGAAGTATGGGGGAGGCCTTTGCCCTGCAGTGGGCGTAACCAGGCTGATGATGATGACGACGACGACGACGATGATGATGATGATGATGATGATGATGATGATGATGATGATTAAAGAGAATAATTTTCTGCAGATGTTTGGAACTTACTATGACGGTGCCCAACAATTAACGGAGGCTGCAATATTAAGTCCAAAATATACATCCATGAAAGCACCATACAGACTTATAAGACTTTCTCTAGCCTTTCGCCTTGCACAATAGAATCGGCGGCACAACAGAAACAACGATGTCAACGGCAACAACACAACAGAAAGGTAGATTGCGTTGGGCTCATTGTAGAACAAACAGAAAGGGGAGTTGGTCAGACCACATCTGCACCAATAAAAACTGACCGCTCCCTGCAACATGGCAGCGTAAGCTCACGAATAAGATCTCGAGGTACCACGTCCCTCGGAATTTGGTGCTTCAAGGGTATGACAGATGTCGATGATCGGAAGAAGAGGAATAGTGGCACTCACCCACGAAGCTCTTCGTCTGCTTCTTCGCCTTAGATAGTGGCGCACCTTGATGCATGGACGCAGTTCTTGCGCGTCGTTTCGTTTCGTGAAGTGCTTGGCAGCCTCGGTTTCTGCGGTTGCCCAGTTTGGTGCAGGAATGAAATAGCACCAGCTTTCTTTGTACATATGCCTTGCGGCAATTCGCCGGAAGAAGAAAAGCTTAAAGGCAGGTAGGTAGCAATCACGTGACATTCTGGGTGGAATAGAAGAAGCAGACGTAGCAGTAATTGCCTCGTGTCTCGTGGCACGAGATTAAGAAGAAGCCGACGGTTCGAGCAGACGAGTTCGTCTCCTGCTCGTCTCCGCCATATATAATTGCGACGTCGACGCAATCCGCCGGGCCGTTAGGACGTTCCTCTACTCTCCACGTCGTGACAGGAAAGCCCCGTATCGCGACCAGCCTGCGCGAGCCAAGTTGCCCGTCCTCGTGTCGGGCGCCTGGTAAGCTTCGATCGCAGCCCATGTGTTCAGCGAAACGCCGTTCCGGCTAGCCTCCTTAACTACATTTCTTCATATTTTCTTTATTTCTCAAACTTGTTAGAAAATGGAATAAACCCGCCATGGTTGCTTAGTGGCATTGGCATTGCGCTGCTAAGCACGAGGTCGCGGGATTAAGTCTCGGCTGCGGCGACGGCATTTCGATGGAGGCGAAATGCAAAAACGCCCGTGTAGCGTGCGCTGGCTGCGCGTTAAAGAACCCCAGGTGGTCGACATTAATACGGAGTCCCCCACTACGGCGTGCCTCCTAATCAAATCGTGGTTTTCACACGTAAAAATGCTAGACTTTAATAACCTGCACTAACGCCGAAGTAAGAACATGAACAGAAAAAAAAAAAGCTAAGGCAGCAGTCAAGTGCATTCTTTTAGTTCGCTATTGGAACGACAAATATTCATATTTAACGGCACTGATGAAGTAGTAAAACTGTACGACCTTCCGTGCACAGGCTGTGTCAAATGTCTCGAACTCGCCGCGCACGTAACTCGATCTGTCGTAGGGCCATCTTCTTTAACCCCTTAAATATTTCGACCCTCTGAAGTAATAGAGAAAGAAGTGAAGAGGGATCCTTAACTCGTCTTAGCTTCGGAGGGCCAAGCGAGCCTTGGTATGAGTCCGGCAACTCTGTGCGCATCCAATACGGCTACATTGCGTTCACTATAGCTGGTGTTCGGCCCGCCAAATTTGGAGGGCAGTCTAACAACATTGACCCCAGAGCCTGGCAACAGACTTATCCAGTACCACCGCAGTCAGAACCTTGCCTGTCAAGCGTGCTACAGAAGACCCCGAGCGGGGACCGGCTGACGGATTTTCCCACTCGCAGAGTGGCTTCTGAACGAACATCCATGCTGAGTAACGTCATTCCTGCAACCGTCAAGCGTCCTCGTTCACCCGCACTCCCTCTACAAGGCTGGTGGTTCAAGCTTAACGGAAACATATCATTAAACAATACAGCCTGATATTGCCATACCGAAACTGTTGAAACTTAAGGCCACCAGGGCAGCCCGTCATTAAGCTTTATTTCGCCAGGCATACCAACAGCCATTTCATTACTATATGCTACACTAAATGGTGTACTATATCGGAGCGAAAAATCAATGGCGTGTTTGCCTTATGAATTGTGGGCGGTGTATATTTTGCTTCCTCTTTTATGTATTTTGAATACCCCAAAGGACCGTTGCGGCATTATATAGGGGAAGATGATAGATCATTGACATTCCAATTTGTGTCACAATAGAAGCAGAAATTGACGGTCGTACATAGACATATACTGGCTGGCGATAAAGAGCACTGCTACAAAAATACAAGAGGCCGTACGAACTTCGTCGCATTCAAGACGAAGACAAACCAGTCATACAGAGTGCATGTTAATATAGTTCAGAACGGAATACATCAGCAGGTACCTGCAGCTCTGTTAACTCATTCAGACGACGCATATTACTTAATATAAATCGAAACTATATTGTTCCGTGAAAATGAACTCACTTAGGTAAAAAAAAAGAATACATACAATAGATAATCGCAGTTCTAACAACGGCAAGCATTTTTAAATATAATGTACAAGCATGTAAGAATTGCACCGCATCCGCCGTGGTTGCTCAGTGGCTATGGTGTTGGGCTGCTGAGCACGAGGTCGCGGGATCGGATCCCGGCCACGGCGGCCGCATTTCGATGGGGGTGAAATGCGAAAGCACCCGTGTACTAAGATCTAGGTGCAAGTCAAAAGAACCCCTGATGGTCGAAATTTCCGGAGTCCCCCACTACGGCGTGCCTCATAATCAGAAAGTGGTTTTGGCACGTAAAACCTCATAATTAAAAAAAAAAAAATTGAATTGCACCACAATGAATCTTCGAGTTCACTCGTGGAGAGCAAGGGATCAGCTTTGATCTTGTTTGCGTGTGCTCCACTAGAAACGAAAAGAAGACGTAACTGTATTACGCCTTCCCTCCGCAAACTCGCCTGTGAAAATTGCAAGACAATGGATGTGAAAGATGGATGGCGACACTGCCTTAAAAATATCGTACACTGTAAAATGATTTACAGCTTTAAAAGTGAATAAGGGTGTAAATGTATTTGTAACTGACATACCGTCATTCTTTTTGGGTGTAAGTTATAGACGCATTTGCACCACTATTTATGTTTAAGGGCGTAAATTATTTTACTATTTACGAGGTTACCATGACGTCGTAAATTTTTACGGTGCCCGCTGGGGCATAGTTATTACTTTATCGGAACAGACGGACTAAAATCTATTTTGATACAGTCAGATAGTTCACTTTAGCAAGTGTCAAGACCTTTATTGAGCCACAACGGCCCAAATAACAAAACATTCTTCAAAATACGTGGTGTCACGCTGAGCTAAATAGGCGCCGCAATATCGGCACAGAGACAGAGAAAGTATGCAACTTCGACAATATCGTCTTTTTGACGAAATGCCGCGAAAGTAACGCAACCAGAGTTTTGAAACTGTATTTCATCAATTTCAACTAATTGTTTTGCTTTTAGCGTTCCATTAAAGGCGGCCTCGCCACCGCGCGCTTCCCTTTTTGACTCGTCGTTTCGTTTCTAAGCCTTTCCTATATCTTAACAAGCGCGCGGCAGGATCAGCACTACCGTCTTAAAAGCTTGTTAATCTATAACTTAGCCTAATATTCCTCTCTAGTCTCCTTTCAATAGACCCTTATAAGCGTTGGTATCTGCGTCAAAAAGGGATCAAGCGGGCAGTGTACGAAACTGTGTACAAGGCGTCGTAAAAGTTTACCGGCTCCTTCCTGTTGTTAAACACCGGAGATGGCCGAGAACAGGCTCTACGTCATCATCGTGCTCTTGATGCTGGCCGGTCTCATCGCCGGCATCGTGGCATCGGTCTTTGCGTACATGGTGCTCGACACGTCACTCAGCTGGCCGACGGAGAAGTTCGAGTACAAGGACCTGGCCATCATCAGCGACGCCCAGGGATGCGCCAATGTTGCTCAGTAAGTGCATGCTCGCAGAAGCAGAAGAGAAGCGTGGCGATAACCCTGCATGCGTAATTGTGTGCACTACACGCTATGTCGCGGACGCGCAGCTTCTCTCGCCGTGCACTCCGACGTGGCGAGTATACTGTGACATCAGTGCACCATGCACATGCAGCGCGTACGGCGTTCTTGCTTTATTTTTATTTTTTGCGGCGGAAGTGGTTCGTCACCGGTTTATCACTGTAGTTGGTTCGTCCCTCGGTGCAAGATGCAGCTGCCATGCTATCACGTTTTCTTATCTTCTTTTTATTTTGTTTCGTTTACGCAGCTTCTCGACTTGCTAGTAGCCTCAGATGGCGGCCACAATGACGTCTATGCAAACCACCTAAAGGACACTATCATGATGCACAGGAGCTTTATACTTTACTGCATTGCAGCATGATTTTTTAGTGAATGCGGGCTGATGAAACAAAGAAAATCGATGGCATCCTGTGCAACGATTCGGCGCCATAAAGAAATTTCGGAAATGGCATGGTTTCTCCTCTCTTTTTTATTTTTATTTTTCGAAAGAACTTTAGAGGCGTGGAAGGAGGCAATGGAGTTGGTTAGGGGTTTTATTGTAATTAGAGGCGCCCGCTCAGCGTGTTGATGGTTTCTCTTTCGCTGCCTGTTCACGCCTCGAGAGTCCACATTAAAGTACATCGGGCTTCCTTTTTCCAGCCGAATATTCACAAAAGACGGCACTATTGTCGACGCTGCCATTGCCGCGCTGCTGTGCATGGGCGTCACCGCTCCGCATCTGTCGGGAGTCGGCGGTGGATTCATGGCCGTCTTGTACAACAAGTGAGCGCGCTTCGGAAGTGCTACGGCGACGCATTGGTTTTTGATGGCCAGGCCTTTGCGAAAAATGCTTTTGTTGTAAAGGCAGCGCATACATGGAGGGATACTACAGTACGAGTAGTGCGAGTACTATCCACGAGCGCTTGTGTCCATCATGGTAATGGCCAACCGCAACTGTTCCCGCAGTCAACTTTCTGTGGCAATAAAGGAAAAGCTGCGGAAACTGAGCTTCTGCACATGTGTTATTGCGCAAGGTTGTCCGGCATAGCTTGGCACTGGTTTTGGTTTCTTGGCCGAGATACAGGGAATCAGCTTAGCTTCTACGTGCGATGGTTTCACATTTGACCTAACGCGAAAGAAGAAATCGCAGAGAAACAATATAGACTTAAAATTCAACGGTGCATTTTGACATTTTTCCGCTCGCAAAGAAGGAAGAATTGATTCTTCACTTCCCTTACCTAAACTTTGCGTGGATGCAGTTGTATTCAGGAACGCTTCAGAGCTACTTGCGCGCTGTTTGTTTCCGTTTTCTTCGCTGCTAAAGAAAGTTGTCCGCAAGTTAAGCCCACCGATATCTCCTCGGGTCACACGGCGTCCCTGTCTCATCTGCTTTTGATGCGTTTCAATCTCTTGCGCCGACACCTTGCCATCGTAAAGCCGCGCGCGATATGAAAGTTAGAGCGCGAGCGTTAACCGTTCCAGTAAATGTTCCGTTGGAGAGCGTTTTCGGCGCAGCGGAGACGAAACTGTACGAGACATGTCAACTCAACACTGCTTCCTGAGATATCGCAGTTGTTGGTCATACATCTTCGCGCTATTTGTATTTCCTCAGGGGGTGCAAAAGCAACCACTTCGCTGTTTGCCTTTCGATGGCTTCGCATGGGATACACGCAAGTTCACTCGTCGAACACCAAAGACACTGTACAGTTTTTTTAACAAAAATTAGTTAAAACAGACCTTGCAGGTGCGATCGCTCTACTATAGTACGTGGATTTATTCACGTACTGAAGTAGAAAAGCCGTAGCGGTTGTGAAACGGTAGGGCGTCGGCTTCGTATGCGGGGGCACTGGGTTCGAATTCCGGTGCCATCCCCTGAAACCCAGCGACTTTTTTTTTTCTAATGTATGGAGATGTACGACGACCTGGCACTCGGTTGTTTATATCGGTTCTCATCTCGAAAGGGGGCCCTATAAATATTTGTGCGAGTCCCAGGGTGCACATTGTCCCTACCACAGCTTTGGTGAAGCAGGCAAGCATCCGCCGTTGCTGTGGGAGGCAGACGGGTTCTGCCGCCAGGTATACCTACCGGTAAAACATGTGCAAGTGCGCTCCCAGCCTGGTGCTTGGCAACGGGAGTTCCAGACGCTCGGAAAGACAACCTGTTATTGGGAAGTTGGTGATAGGACCGCCAGACACCTTTTTCTTTTTTCATTTTACTTACTCTTTCGCAGCAGTCCTGTGGGCACCGCCATGTCTGATCACGTAGTGAAGCCTCCATTGCTTGCCCGAGCTGCGTTTGTTGCTTTCGTGTTTACAATGGATGTACACGACGCCTCGTTGCGGCTCAGCAAACCTATGTTTCGGCGGATATTGTGGACAGTGACAGGGTAGACGGCACGAAGATTTAGCCACAGCTTCAGAGGACATGTATTTATCTTCGAGGAAAGATGTGCATCGCGAAGGGCCGGCAACACAGGCACTTCTTGCATAGCAGCGGTGCGTGAACTTGGCCACACAGATTTTCCTCATTTTTTTATTATGCCAGTAACTATTTTTTGCGACCAACTACTCCACACAACTTACTTCTACGACCCCACAATTTGCAGCATGAATGGCGCAAAGTGTGGTATCGAACACCCAGTCGCATTTCCGACAGCTGATCGCACAGATCCGGGAAAGATATGCCGGGAAAGATTAAACGCGTGTTCAAAGACGCAGCACAAGCCGAGTACGACGCGTTATACCACGTTAAGGGGCCCACATAAGCTGAAGGAGAGATTCTGCCATGACACTTCTGCAACAGAGAGCTCCATTACGGGAGCTTATTGAGGTGTCTGGCGGTGTTGCAGAAGTTGATCAACCACCTGAAACATTGCTTTAAGGCGAAGCTGGTGCCATGAGGGAAGCAAACTGCAAGGATGCGTTGAAGCCCGCCACAGAGGCTGAAGGCAGGTCTGAGAAGACCGATGACTGCACTGCTGACGACAAGATAAGCAGTGATAGGGAGAGATATGGGACATCTTAAAAAGGAGCCGGACGCTCCCATGCATGCCGGCCAACTTCCCAACAAGTGGTTGTCTTTCCAAGCGTCTGGAACTCAAGTAGCTGCCGAGCACCAGGCCGGGAACGCGCTTGTACCTATTTTACCGTAGGTACCCTGCAGCAGCACTCGCCTGCCTCCCACAGCAGCCGCGAATGCTAGACTATTTCACCAGTTTTGGTGTGGAGTCAAGGGGCGCCCAGAATCCCTTGCAAATCTCTGTAGGACCTCAGTTCGAGTGGAGTACCCTTACAAACAATCGAGCGCCAGGTCGTTGTACATCTCTGCCCATTAGAATAAAAATAAAAGACGCTGGGTTTCAGGCGGCACCAGGATACGAACCCAGTACCTCCCGCATACGAGGCGGACGCTCTAGCCTTCCACCATCGCTTCAGTTTAATAAAAAGCGATGGTAGCTGACGCCGCCCAGTTGTTGGGCACCCGCCTCGGCTGCAAGAGGTCGTGGGCTCGATTACCACTGCCGCCGGGCACCTATATACTGGTTAAAATGGGCACAAGACTGCCCCGACCTGGCGCTCGAATTTCTTCAGGGGCGATACACTTGGGAAATCAGCCTGCGTCCGAAGTTCCCGCCATAAGCACGACTGCTACGTACTACGTCTTACGTGCTTTTTTCCACGTGTTCGAAGAATCCCTATGTCGCACTTGTGCGTAACAGAAGATCGCAAAGCGCGTCACTGACGTCTCCTCATGTACCAGATATCACTGCAAGTCACTAGTTCGGAGCAGTTTCTCACTGTGATGGCTGAACGAGAATCACTTGAAAGCAACGCCTCGTGGGGTTGGGTGCAACTTGCTTTTACTAATATTCCTGCTCCGTATGATTAGTATTACTGCATGAACACTGAACTAGTCTAGGAAAGACTATTGGCATAGGCAATAAACGAGCGGTGAAAGGTAACACGTAGGTTGCTCGGTCATCAACCTTTAGCTCTAGCTATAAGTTGCTGTAAAATAACTTACACCGTGACTTACTTGCAGGACGGCCGGCAAAGTCATTGCCGTGGACGCCCTCGGTGTCGTACCTGCCGGCATGCAGATTAACGAATTCCAGAAAAACTGGACGCTCACACGATTAGGTACGCATCGCTTCGACGTCTTAGCGTAACTTAATAATGCTAAATGTTATATATTGCTACCATCACATAAAAATTACCTTTCCCTTATTCGTTCAAGCTGGCTGAAAATCTAAGAAACAGATTATTCGTAAGAAGCCGGGTCCCTCGTGTGCAACTCATTTCTTTGAAACGATGGCGCTATGTGTACTCGCAAAAATAATTACTTCGCGGTGCCCGAGACGCGCCGGCATCGCAAGAGCGTGGCCTGTTGCGGCCTCCGAAAGACGTGCACAGACGCTGCCACTCTCAGAGTCTATGTGCAGCCAGAACTCTGGTGCGGCGTAAAACCAACACCACCTTGAACTATTTCTTCGCAAAACGCCGTACCAAGCTCAAACAACGCGCAATAGCTCAGTTGCTTAGCGCGTCCGGCACATTGCCATGTGGCATTTGCTTAATCTCCAGTGGTGAGCGACGTTTCGTGTCCCTTTGCAATGGGGTGAGGCTGAAGCAGATGATAAGCAGGTCGTCGAAGACGCCGCGATGATGACGGCATAACGGAAGGGACGGAAGGACAGACGGAAAAGCAAACCGGGTTTCGATCTTGTAGCTGTCGTCGTAGTAAAGCTTGACGGAAACATGCAACCTCCCGCGAGAACCTTTTCTCTACCGTTTTTTATCCCTAGATAGAATTCCCGTACTGCCCACACTTAAAGAAGAGATTTTGAATAAGAACTCGCGCTGGCACTGCTGGCTGGCTTCAAGCAGGGCTTTTTCTATCGAAGGATTTCATTTTATTGCGATAGCAATTATACGGAGGCGTGAGGCGCATTCGCCGCAAAACTGCAAAGCCGTTTGCCCAAGGCCGATCACAACACAGATCTGGATGAAATTGCTGCAGGTTTAAAAGCGGCCATCATTCCCGGTGCAGTGGCGGGCTACAAGCTACTTCACGATCGATTCGGCAAACTGTCTTGGGCCGACCTGTTCACAGATGCAGTCGCCTTGGCCGACAAGGGCTTTGTCGTCGGGCCCCGATTTGCTGAAGCCCTGAAGAGGAACAAAAAGGCTCTGTCTTACGACCCGAATGGGCGGTACGTGCACTCTATACTGTGACGAAACTAGAAGCTTGGTTGGTGTTGAAACACGTGCATGAACATGACGGACGCGCCAAACGAGGTGGTCAAGACGGAGAAGGGACGCTGTCCCACTCGAAACTGTGAGGTATACGAAGGCTTGACACGGTGGCCTTTAATCCTAAAAGGACAGTGCAACATTTCTTAAACACGGTAATGAAACGTTCGTGATCAGCAGACAATCTTGCCTCGAACATGCATGTCAAATATAAATGTGCTGCATGCACTGGAGCTCACAAGCTCTTATCGGAGATGGCTCGTTTTCTACTGCGGCTTTCAGGGCCCTTCTATTTTATTACCAACTATTTAAAACCGCGTTTGTGGTGGCGGTATGAGTAAATACGTATTACGGAAAAAATTATCCGAATGTTTAATGTTGCACAGACACTGCATCATCATAGGGGATGAATTTCTGTCGCTGAAGTGCGATACAGTGCTTGCTGTCCGTTATTGACGCTCGAATGAAGTGACGGCGCTGTTTCTAGAATACTATAACAGCTTTATTCTTTTTCCTCTGTGAATAATAATCAAAATATCATTTTTTTAGGTACGGATAGAAATGTCAATATCTCAAGCAACGACTCGTCAAAAGTTCACCTTGATGTTATATTGAAAACTCATAGCCTCTTGAGTATTGCGATACATATAAGTACAACAACATGCATCGCTCCTAACTGACGCTTTTTTCACGAACATACCGCCACATCAGATTAAAACAGGTTTGTTTATTGCTTGCTTCAATAATCATGTCCCCATACTTTCTTGGGACCGAGGAAACGAAACTAGAAACTGTATTCTGCATATACAATGACATAATCTTCAAAACGTGTTTTGTTCTTTGACAAAATTGCGGGAACATATTGGGAAAGCCTGTGTATACGTAGGTTAAGTAATGTTAAACAGAGAGCATGAGGGATTCATAATTATACTAATATGAATATACGCGGCCTGTCTTTCGGTTGCGTCTGTGAAGCAAGATAGGAAATCTTTTCACCATGAGTCAACTTCGATCTAGCAGCGAAACTACGCTATAAACATACTTTTCAACCACTTCTTTGGGTTTGAAGATACGCTTAATTGAGTATAAAATGTAGCGCAATCGTCAGGATAAAGAAATAAATGTCCCAAGACACTATGACAATATGCTGGCATATAATTCCGGGACGACCCAATGAAACCGCTTGGAAAAGGTTAAGCTCGCAAGCCTCCACATGAAACACATAATGTATCCGAGTCATCATTTATTTATTAGTCGCATTTATTTATTTATTTATTTATTTATTTATTTATTTATTTACAATACCCCTAAAGGCCCTCGAAGGAGGGTATTACACAGGGGGTGGGGGGGTGGGGGGCTGCGACAAGAAAGAGCACAAGCGTACATTCAGGTACAGCATATATAAAAGAAACATTTACAAGAGATTTTTTTCCTCTCAACAAGGCAGTGTAGTTATCATATTGAAGCAAGAAACCAAAAAAAAAAGAAAAAAAGAAGGCAACGTACATAAAAACACCAGGAGCAAAGAACAACTCACAAAGCATCCAAAATATCAGGGAAACACACTTAATAAGAAAACACAACATTTTTAACAGCATGTCACAGTAGTGCAAATTGTTTCCTTAAATTTGGCTATGTCACTTTCCATGGCTATGCATGAGGGAAGATCGTTCCAATCGATGATAGTGCGTGGTACGAAGGATTGAGCGAAAGTTGATCACCGACACAAAATGCGTTTCACTTTGTTAGGGTGATCGCGGCGAGGAAAGATAATCGGCGGTGACTGAAAGAAATCATCACGAAGTGAGGAGTGGTGGAAAATTTTATGAAATAGTTATAAGCGAGAATGTTTTCGATGAAGGCTCAAGGATTGCAAACCGGCACGTTTCTTTAAAGATGTAACGCTGGTGAATGTCGAATAATCTTTAAAAAATAAATCGAGCAGCACGGTTCTGCAGGGCTTCAAGGTTAGAGGCTAGATATACCTGATGGGGATCCCAAATTACCGCAGCATATTCAATTTTCGGCCGAATGATTGTAATATATGCCTGTTTTCGTACGAGTGGTGGCGCTTGCTTGAGGTTTCGTTTAAGTATTCCAAGAGTACGGTTAGCAGCTGCCAGGGTTAAATTGATGTGGTGATGCCACGTTAGGTCAGACTGGAAATGAAGGCCAAGATATTTGTAGGAAGTGGAAGACTCAATAGCGCTGTTATTAATGAAGTAAGTGCTTTCAATTCGAGACTTTCTGCCATTAAATGTCATTAACTTGGTTTTAGAGATATTAAGCGACATTAGCCATTTGGAGCACCATAAGGTAATTGCATCACGGTCAGATTGCAAGCATTGGCGATCGATATCGGAGGAAATTGTGCGGTAAATTACGACATCATCGGCAAAGAGACGAACCCGGGACGTTACGCAAGAAGGAAGATCGTTAATATATATTAAGAAAAGTAAAGGACCTGGCACGCTGTCTTTTAATTAGTATTCTGAAAGCGTTGGTGGTTGTTCGCTTTAATTAGGTACCGGAAGCTACAGATTGTATTATATAGCGGTCATCGAAAGGAATGCGTTTTGTTTTTTTTATTGTTCTCAAATGGCTCAAGCGTAACACCAGTCGCCCTCCGGGCTAGCAGCGCTAAAGCGCGACAGTGCTCTCAGTAGAACTTGCCAGGCGCGGGGCAGTACGGGAGCAAAACACGTGATCGGTTGCCTTGGCAACCGAAACGGCTGTAATTTTTTCCTAGGCCGCCAGGTGCTGCCAGCAAGAAAGTAGAGAGCTTTAGTTTAGGGGACGCAAGCGGCTTGCGTACGCAAGAACTATAGGGGCGACGGTACTGCGCATGCGCGGACCCAGCCATAGGTGTCTGCGCACGCGCAGTACTGTGGCCCCCCCTAATTCTTGCGTACGCAAGCCGCTTGCGTCCCCTAAACTAAAACTCTCTAGTGCCGACGCGGTCTTGCGGCGTTTTCTAGGTCTCCGCAAACAGCGGAGTTTCCACTCTTAACGGTTTCTTGCTCCGTGGTACAAGCTTTATGTCGCGCTTTATTGTTTGAATGCGCAGAACAGAGTTGCTCTTACTGGCACTACTTGGCAAGCGCCCGCTCTTGGGTCACCGTCGTCTGATCGCGAAGTAAGTGTTAAAGTTTGCAAGCACACGGTAGGCCAATGTATACATATGGCGCGGCTGCGAGACAGGTACATGTATCACAAAGTTCAAAATTCATTTTCAGGGAAACCAAGCAACTTTCAGCCGTACCGTTTGCCACAGAGGACCGAGTACCAAAGAGAGCACATAGTAGAAATTTCGTTCAGATTTATTGACCATGAAAAATTTCCGGAGTTGTCATCTAAGCAGTCTTTTTTTTCCTATATAGTCCTCTATGTACGTTTGTACTGTGGGAGAAAAGTTTAGGCCGGCGAAGGATGATACTTATGTAGTGATAAGGGGGACAGCAGTGATACTGCAAAGCGCTAACGTGTCCCGTTGTACTTTTTTTTTTCAATTTTTTGCAGGTCGACATTCATTAACCCCGGGACCGCAGACATTGTAGTTGGGGGAGCTCGCCTTAGGCTGCCGCGCATCGGAACGGTTCTGCGACGAATAGCAAAGGAACCACAGACGTTATACAGCGGAAACCTCGGACAAGAGCTGGATGCCGAGCTTAAGAGAAGTTCGTGCACGCAAGTAACTGTTCGCTCTCCGCTGATACGTCGGAATACACGAGCTCAAGTAGGAGAAAAACTTGGCGGCACTTTGGCTAGCTGCGGTGTGTTCGATGCGTGAAGTGGAAAGAACATGGGGACACTTCTGTTTTACAGCGCAACCTGAGAGCGAAATGCGAGGGAGCAAGCACAGGGTGACGAGGGCGGTGCCACTGGTCAGTATAGATGTAAACATCGCCGCCACAAAAAAAAAAGGAAAAAAGAAACAAGAAAGAATCAAGTATATCTTTATATCGAAAACTTTCAATACCTTAGAAAATATATTCCATATAGTTACGTGGATCCATACAAGACACCCTGCAACATTCATTCATTAAATTCACCTAAAGACACCCTGCAATTGGCTGAACCGAACGTAGGTAATGTGGTTTGCCGTCGCTTAGTGACACTCAGATTGTTTCTTTTTTTACATTTCACCTAATTAGATTAGTCTTAATTATTCAGCTTCTCAATCATTACAGTTAGATGAAAAGTGTCAATGAGAAAATTGTAGAGCAACATGAAAAACTCCCGATACAGCTTTCTGTAGCTGAATACGTGCTACATAAAAGTATTTTTCCGAACGTGAAAGAAGCCCGCGACTACTCGCGAAATTGTCACATGACTGGCCACTCGAGGCACTTTGCGCGCCTTCGTGGCCTTATTTCACGACCGGAAATATATATATATATATATATATACATGGCGTTTAACAACACATTGCTGCATATAATCTGGCTCTGGTTTTGGCTGAGGCGGTGCTCATCTCGATATCTACGTTTAATTATAGCGGTTCGTTTCGTGTCCGCAGCTGGTAATCGCATAACTACATAATTATGAGACTACACTGTTGAAAGAGTGGGTATTTTTAAACTACATGATAGACATTCCCAATGTTTGGCATACATTTATTTTTGCGATGTTCTCCCTGCATTCAACAGTAGTGGATATTAGTCACGCTATTTGTCGCGAAATAAGAGACCTTGTGATGGCAGATTAACTACAAGAACGCTAATACAGGGAACCACACAATATCCTTTTAAGACAAACTTTGTGCATTTCCATTGCCCATAAATCCCGTCCTGGTCTAGCCGTGCATGCAAGCACTTAGCGATATAACTTCTTGTATTTTTAGCATTAAGTGGTATGGAGGAAAAGCGCATATTGACGACCGCTTCATAGGAAACTGCAGTAAAATTTTGGAACGCGTATGAAGCCTAGTTTCAGGTTGTGTAGATGTAGATCCGTCCCCGCGCAAAATTTTGCGTTTGAAATAGGAGTGGATTCATTACAAGAAGCTTGCAGATATATATATATATATATTTTATTTACCGAAACGTGAGAGAACGTTGTCATCGCCGCTCGCGGTAAGTGAAGCAGAACCCGGAACGTCGAGTACCCGGAACGCTTGAGCATGACCTCCGAGATTGGATGGCGCTCGCGGCGCAATACAGTTCTCGAAGGCAATGTTCTGGGATGTATACGCCGTATCCGCTAACTACAAGGTGCCTGCGTCACCTGCTAAGGTGCTACTAAAAGACTTAAAGAAAGTAGACACAAGCGCTGCAGTTTTGTCAAGATTGTTTCGACAGAGCGTGCTCGTTTAGCGGACGTGAAATTTCGTTCCAGTTCTAGACGTAAGCATGGCACGTTTTGTGTTCAAACTAGGCTGCATTCCACAGCGTGCGAACTGTTCACGTACCGAGTAGCCAAGCAGATGAACCTCTATCGGCGGAAGCGCGTGATTACATTTTTCCTCAATTTTTCCCAGTTTTTCCAGGCAGCAACAACCACATAACGATGGACGACCTCCTGCGTTATAGGCCGCGTTTCATAGACGCGCTAAGTGCCGAGCTGGGAGATAACAAGGTCCTCCACACGGTTCCCTTCCCAGGCAGCGGAGCCATTGTGGGAGCCATACTGGAGAGATATAAAATACCGTGAGCTCCAGCATTCTACGCTTTCTTTCGTCTTGTCATCTGCAGTGTCACGTGTTTGTGCTCCACGTCAGCGCGTACGCGCTCGTATAGTGTGCTGGTGCCATACATTCAAGAGTATGCGACGCTGCTCACGACCCGCGCCCCTTTTGATTGGACACATATTGCGTAGAGCGCTAAGTTTGATGATAACATTGATGAGCCAGTAAAAACGAGCACCGGCACGAGGTAAGACGATGACGGATGGCGATATGTCGGGGCGGTCGGTTAGCTGAGGTCATTGTTTCCTACAATAATTACTAGAAAACCTCTGACGTTATCATCATTCAGCCACTATAGGAATGATGGTTACTACATGAATTTGTTCTTCGTGCTTGTGGCTTCAGATGTTCTTGTGGCTTCATTTATGATTTATTATGTACCTTCATTGTCCTAACTTTTCTATGCAATCTATACCTTCCTTTTTTAAGTGCAGAAGGCAATAAGACGATGTGAATACGCATAATCGCTGCTTATCGCGGGGGTTCCACTTGTGCATGCATCCGTGGCGTAATGGTTCCATGGTTCCATAGTTCCATGCATGCATCCGTGGCGTAATCGAGATTCCATTTGCGTCAGCTTTTGCAAACGTTTCCATCATTAGCGCTACGTTCTCATTACGTTTACTTTATCATTTGCGCAAACGTCAAAGAAAACTTCGCTTAACACCGATTCGTACGCGAGCTGGAATCCGCCGAATTTTCACAGATAACTTGACTTGACACCTTCTCTGGTTCACTGCAGGCGAGCGATACTACAAGGAAAAGGGTTAGCCCCGGTTCCGGTGATGAGTGATGTGTCCCTCCATTTGTAAGTTTAGATGTACTATCTTATTTTACTGGCAGATATCGTGATTTTTACACGTTTGAGTGGGCGCTTACGAAGTACCTAATCGCCCACGGAAACGAAGCAAAATACTTCATACTGCTCCTGGGTGTTGCACTTTCAGCATGTTATTTTGTGGCACCAACACCGTCTTACACACATTTTGGTTCCCTGCACAGTCACTCACTCCCATGAGAATTGTTCGTGAAGTTGTTACGGGCGGGTTGAGTCAAGACGTCACGTGCATTTCCGCGAATAAGAAAGCCCAGATTCTCAAGCTCCGCAAACAGCGAAACAAAAATTGATGTTGGTTCGCGAACGGGAGGGGAATAAATGATGGCTCACATCGTAAGTGCAGCTGGCGATCTTCGCGTTATTCCGCCGATCGCTGACCCAAATGTGGCGCGCACTGAAACGCCAGACAGTAGGGGAATTCCACATAGCAGACTCCTGCTGGTGGCTTGCTCACAGTAGGAGCAATAAATGGGGTGGTGGCATCGGAACGAGGAAGGAAAAAAGAATAGAAACAGTTCTGCGTGGGCTTTCTCGCGACAGTAAAACAGGCCAGAAGGTCAGCACTACATTTACCTTATTCCGTCTTATACATTGCAGGCAAGGCTATACGAAAGCTACTCGCAGTACTTGCATTCACGAACAAAAGATAGCGCGTGGTATATGAAGGAAAGCTGTAGGCATATGAGCATGAATACTTACAGAAGAAAAGCAACCGATTAAAATTACAATTGCTTCAATCAAAAGATATAATGGACGGCAGTGACCTTCGTAGCAAAATTAATTTAGCATCTACTGTAATGTGATTGATTACGTTACTTTCTTCCGTGTCCTCGTTTACATTGCATAGACGCATGCAATAAAACGCATGCAGTAAATAGAACTAGGTAGCTGACCTGGCTCTTTCAATGTGTCCTTTGCAATGTCCATTCACATTTCGTTTATCTTAATTGTTTTGCAAAATTTTCGTGGCAAGTGTGAACTTTTTTTGCCACCAAAGAGGCGGAGTAACCCATTTCTGAGACCCTGCATGCGACCACCGTGCACCGCTTGCATTCGCAACTAAAAGGCTATTTCCTTTGTAGAGCGCTTTTCGGGACGCTTCCACTCGTACTCCAAACGTAAAATTTTCTGCCGAGGCTCCTCCTCATCATACACTGTCGGAAGGCATGCCATCTACGCGGCCCAAAATTTTGCTGCGCCTTTAAGGAATAAATTTCCGTCTGAGACTGTACTTCATCAAGATTGATGCTACGGGCACACCGCGCGGCAAATTTTTATACCACTTGGCCGCAGTGTCTGAAGGCTCAATCTTGATAAAAAACAATCTTCGGCAGAAAGATCCTAATACATTAAAAAAAACGGTCAATTTAATGTTTCTAAATAGCACATTTGGCTATAAAGGACGTCGTAATGTGGAGCTCCAGATTTACAATGCGCCGTAACACAGTGCTGTGGCGTTTTGTGTTCGACCTGCTGCGTGCAAAAAAACCCGCCGCCATGTGGCTCGGTGTTCAGCAGAGCACGAGGTCGCGGGTTCGGTTACCGGTGATGGCGACCATATTTCGACGAGGGTGAAGCGCAGCTCTGCTTGTGTATTTAGACTCAGGTGCACGTTACAAGGCCCGAGCGGTCAAGGTCGATTCGGAGCCCATCACTGCGTCGGATTTCACATCTTCTGTGTCGCGCTTCGAGCCGTTAAATCACATGAATCATTCAATCGGTTCGGCGGTGTATAACTTGTATCTTAAAGAACGTATGAAAAAGTGTTAGAAATGTGCTTTAAACGTGCTTCGTACTTTTGCTGCCCACACTGGCAGGCTGGTGGAAAACATCAAGTTCGCCTTGGCCTTCAGAGAAAACCTCGGAGACAATGCCCTCGCCATAAGCGTAAGTCGGAAGAAATAAATGCGTGCTCGTGACCAATGAACATCACGTAGCGCTACTTGTTGCTGGGCTAGTTGGTCCGTAATTCTTACTGGGGAAAAGGCACAAAACGATGTCAAAGAAGTGCCATTAAATTTCTTGCCCTGTCCTCCATTCACGTGGTTTCATATGCACCGTTAGACGAATGAACACGATGGTACAGTTCTAAGGCGGACATTGACGCGCAGGTGTTGGGTCTCGGCATGAAAAAATAACACAGCAGTGTCGTGAGCGTGTCAATAAATACGGCGTGAACAATGTGTGCAGCAACACTTTTACGTGACAATCTCGCCAAAAGGCGGCTAGAAGGTTGTACGCCTTTTATTATTTGTTTACCAAGTTATTTTGCTAGTATGGTTAGTGTGAAGGTCGTAGAAACCGATCCGCGCCGGCTCCACGGTATCCACTGCTTAGCTCGTCACCTCGTAATAAATTCGACTGCAGTAACTCTTTGAGCCCCTTAAAAAGCTGACGTGACATTTTTTGACCACTGATCTTTTGATTTAATTGCTAAGCTAAACCCGCTATACCTTAGAAAAAGGCAGACGTGTGCGACTTCACGGAATCGCAGCCCGATTTTCACTGGGAGTATTCCTTTTGGGCAGTTACTGCGCAAATTCTAAATTCAATTTTGTGTTGAGGCTTTCAGGCGCCTGTTATTAAACAGCACACTTTAAAAACTTGGCCGTCTACGACGCTTTGAATTACTTGTCTAAGACATTTTTAGCCCGCACACTTTTAACTTCCTATACATATCAGTCACAATATTACCCTCGTTAATTACGAAATTTGGTCTCGAAGGCTGCTGCAACCTCTTCGAGTACAGTGCATACGAAAGTTTTGCTACGTCACCCATAACGTAGCCGCTATTCTTTCCAAGTATAAAGTTGTTGTAACCTCTCGCCGTAATAGGGAAGCTTTGTAAGCGTTTCATATAACTCTTCTAAATTAGCAAAGACGTTGGCTTAGCAACTTTTACGTAGCGCCTAATTAAACCACACATTCAAATATTTGCCTTCATATTGTCCCAGCATGCCCAGTGTTTCCTCTAAATATAAACTCGGCTAATGATCTAGCATTTTTTTGACACCATGAAGACACCATATATAGCATTCTCTGGCGATTGTAGTCGCACTACCAGCTACGCTGTAAAAAATACTCGCAACCTCCTGAGAATGGCTAAATTGCTTCAATATTTGTTCTAACAAACAATTGTGGGGTGTACGCGATGAGGATGCCCGATGATATGACGACGCATTGGCTTGCTCCGTTGCTACGGGCGCTGCGGCTGCCGCGCCCAGCCAGAGGAAACGCGCTCAGCACTGACTTATTATTTGGTTGAGTACAACGTCACCATACCCAGTCTCATTTCTATACATGAGATCAGCAAATTTTGCGCTGTGTCATGATGTCCCGAAATGTCGATGACGCCAAGTTCAACATTTCGACACCGACGCTTGCCTCAAATTGAGACATATTTCCAGCGGTCGTCAGTCGCAATGCTTGCTGCCATTGCTTTAGACGCTTGAATGTGTCCTAGTGTCTACAACTCCAAAAATACGTATCGATGCTCTTTTAACTGCTTCACTATAAGAACAAGATTTATACGTCTACAGAATCTCACGCGATCACGGGCGCTTTTGGCAGCGGCAACGAAATCCCTGACACCCCACGAGAGGAGACCAGGGGTGCCATTCTAGATTTGTCACAGCACATCGCATTGTTGAATTTTTCAATTGCGTACTTTACCAATGTAATGTCCTCTTTGAGCAGCACAACGAAGTATAATTATGCTGACTATACGCTCGGCGATTTCCAAAACTCTGATAACAGCAATTTCCGGTGGTATATGGAGAGAGGCCCTTTATAGAGGACACGTATAGCATTCTGCTATGCTTTACTTAGGGATATGACTGCAGCATAGCGCGCTCTCTGGGTCAAGGAGCCACTTCTTGCCGCGTTCACGAAAAATACGGGAACCAGGAGGCCTCTTTTTACGTTTGTTCACATCGCGCCGCAGGAGCAGAACAAGCTTCTTTCGAAGATACAGATGCAGTTCGACACCCGCGTCTCATCGCAGCACCCCCTCGGTAGTTATGAAGATTACGGTGGCACCTATGTCCAGGACGAAGACTTCGGCGGAGCGCATCTTTCCATCCGAGACGCTAAAGGCAACGCAATATCCGTAACTGCGGGCTTGAACCACGAGTAAGCAGTCATTGTTTGTCCGTTTGTTTGTGTATTTTAGGTATTACTTAGTGCTCACGACTCCTGATTCGTCTATTTTTATCTGAATATTGGGCGAATTGAAGGAAAGGTGTGTGTGTGTGGGGGGGGGGGGGGGGGGGGCGCAGGACACGAACGTAGAATCTCGGTAACAGCATTATCGCCGGTAGCTGTTCGCCTTCTTAGATTTTGCAACGACTACAACTTCTAGGCTCGCTTCTATAATTAGTTACTTTGATTACGTTGTTGATATGGTAACCTTATGCGTAGTCCAAGGCCAGGCGGTGAAACAGTTTCCACTGTTAGCGGTTGCACTGAAGTTCTCTTTTGTGGGTTCTTCGTTGCGCCCCTCAGTTAACCATAGTATACAGTCGAATTCTTCCCAAGGTGGACGCGTACGTTCCTATCCCTTATACCTAATTTTGGGGTCTGTTGCTTCAGCCCGAGTACAAGATTTTCTCGGGGAGCTCTCTAATGTGTTGATTCACGAGGTATACACGCATCGTTCCTGTATAAGCGAATACGTCACCTTTGTTGCTCTCTCTCTCTCTCTCCATATATATATATATATATATATATATATATATATATATATATATGGAGAGAGAGAGAGAGAGAGAGAGAGGTATTATCATGGCGTCCGTAGGCTGCTTATATTTCCCTTTGTCGACTTGACAAATGTGGCATGAACGAACGTAATGATTGGCGTCTTCTTTCATGTGAGGCCACGGAAATCTCTTGATTAGCTTGTTGTAGGTGCGCCAAAATCCATCGTGTCCTCCAGATTCTGGAGGACACGATGTATATATATATATATATATATATATATATACACACCGGGTGTAAGATTTAAAAAAAAATCCAACAGCTCTAGAGAAACCACACCGACTGCATATATAGTAGCCGTAGTCGTGTGTATTCCCAACCAGTATTTTTTCCACCACGAAGTATTAATTAATTGCTTTTAATTAGCGAATAATTTATTTATTGCTTCAATCGCAAACATGTCAAGTCCAATGTTGTAGGGCACCTCAAATAACTTCCTAATCAAACATTCGTTTCGTGCTCGGCTTTGCCTTGCTGGTTTTTCCGAGTAAAAACAAAAGCGCGCGAAGCATCCAAAATGCGAAATAGATACGCACTCGCGCGACGCTGCTCAAGCGCTCCCAAGCGAATAGCCGCACGATAGCCCAGAATCTGGAGGACACGATGGATTTTGGCGCACCTACAACAAGCTAATCAAGAGATTTACGTGGCCTCACATGAAAGAAGACGTCAATCATTACGTTCGTTCATGCCACATTTGTCAAGTCGACAAAGGGAAATATAAGCAGCCTACGGACGCCATGATAATACCTTTCCACTCGAACGTGCCTTTTGAAGTAATACAGCTGGATTTCGCCGAGCTAAATAAGAAACGAGAAGGAGTCCGAAAAACGCAAGCTTTTCTTTTGGCCATAGATGAATGCACCAGGATGGTTGGGGCACGGGCAAGAAAAGAAAATGCGAATAGTGACATCGCCCTTCTCGAACGGGTTATGTTTAGGACAACCAGGACGATCGTATGTGACAACGGTCCAGCGTTCAAGAGCGAAAAACTAGCAAGATGGGCTCGAGACCACAACATATCAATCAAATTCTGTGCGCCATACCATCCCGCGGCGAATGGGCTTGCAGAGCGTGCTATACGAGATGTGAAACAATACATCAGGATGCACGATAGTTTCCCTGGTGGATGGAAATGCTCTTTAGAAGCAACTGTAAGACATCACAATCGCTCCTACAACAGAGGCTTGGGATGCAGCCCGCAGTTCCCTTCTTCAGGAGAAATCCCTATTCTTCAGGTGGACCGTGAACTGGGGCTGTTAGAAAATCTCAAGATCGCCGAGGAGAGGAAACAGAAATCGCAGGAGGAGAGGTACCGTAAACGAATGACAAAAATTTTGACAAGATACATTGCTCAGATATCCCAGACATTCAAGTCACCGACCTCATTCTAGTTAGGAAAGCAGTAAGAGAATCCAGCGCCAAATTTTATGGTCCTTACTCTGTGACAAAGACAGCCACTCAGAAAGGAATATTGAAGACAGTGTGGTACATTGGTGAACGTGGCTCTGTTGAATGTGCTTCGATTGGAAACGTTTTCAAGTATTACCCCAGGAGGGGTTAGCAAAAGAAACTGCAAGGGTGAAGCGGTGTGAGCCTTCGAATAGAAGATGAAGAAGCGCGGGAACATGGGGACAGGGGAAGAGAAGAGTGAAGTGCGAATAAAAGGTAGACGAGATGGACGCCAGTTCCACAGCAATGCTTTACGTCTGTTGTGTCCTTTAACTAGGAACGCAGCATTTCATATTTCGCGTATTTCGTGGACTTTTCTTCCTTGGAAAAAACAACCAGGCACACTTCAGCACGAAATAAATGCTTGATTCGGAGGTTATTTAAGGTGCCCTATAAACCTTTGTAATTTACATATCTACGATTCAAGGAAAAATATAAAGTTCACTAATTAAAATCAATTAATTAATACTTTTCCATGAAGAAGATACTGGCTGTAAGTACACACGACTACCGCTACTATACAGTCAGTACGATTTCTTTAGAGCACGAGTTCTATTGTTGTTGTTTTTTATTCTTGATCCAAGTTAACTGGGACACCCGGTGTATGTCGATCCGCAAACCTCACTAAATCATCAATTAGTAGTAGCGACGGGCAGTGTGTACAAAGGGCAGGGACGTAATCAACGCGAGCTTATAGCTCGCGCTTACTAGTAATTTCTCGTTCAAGGGGAACAATTGCAAGCCTCTATCCCAATCATGAAAAAAATTCTACGGGTTACCCCGACTTTTCAGACAGGGATAAAGACATGCTGTTTCCTTCAGTGTAGGGCGCCTGTAGCCCTGGACACCTAAGGTCATCACGGACATGTTGTTGCTCTGTTTCGTGCAGCTAGAAGCCGCTTGTCCCGCTAAGGCCCCACGCCTATTTAGTAGGCTAGAGTCCTAGAGTCTCGTTGGTTACCGGAGTTAACCAGACAAATCGCACCACAAACTAACATCCGCCATACAGCACCATCCATCTCGAGCTACCGACGCTGCGACAATATATATATATATATATATATATATATATATATATATATATATATATATATATATATATATATATATATATATATATATATATATATATATATATATATATATATATAATTTCTCCTAAGTTTATTTTCTGTGCTATGGTACGATGACACTGCATACATTATCGAACGCAGAACTCGGCTATATTGAGAGAATATTAGCGTAGAGGAAATAAACTTGCAATAGAATTATCGATACGATTAGTGGTGTACGGCTTTTACAAATGTTGAAGAAAGTGTAAAAAACTTCCATGCACGTGAGCATCGATAACTTAATTATCCACCCGGGCATAAATTCTGTGCGCGTTGTGGATAAGCCTCTCGCTTGTCGTGTTCTTAGCGTTGTTCTATACGTATGTTATCTAACCAGCTGGCGCGCTCCTTAATTTCTTCTCAAGCACCTGAGACCGACAACTAGACTCCAGGCAACTATACTGATATTACACGACTACCAACCTCCATATTATTTTATTTTTTCGGGAGCCTGGTGATGAATGCGCTTTCAGACATGCGGAGATCTGGACCACTGCAATATTCTGTAAACCTCCGATTGCACAGCCATACAAATCCCCTGCTGAACACCGTAGCTGCCATGGCGGAAGGTAGACAGGACCGTGACTCGCATATATCTAAAGACACCTGAAACTTCTGTCACCGGCGATGCGTCGCGCCAATCTTTCCGCAGTGCTCGCCAAGCTATACCTAAATTGGTAGTGGAGCTGCGTTGAGAAGCCCACGTGTCCAGAAAATGGTGGCATGTTGCAACCGTGCATGTCACCCGGGAATAAAACTGGTGGCAATTCAAAACATTCAGCACGGGCTCCACGCACAAAACAGCACCGCGTCTGTCCTCCGTGCCCTCGTACTTAGAACGAAGTACCGAGAGTTGCCGATTAGCCTCTGCCATAACGTCACGCAATGGAGCGAGCATACTTTGGCTGGTGCATCTGTAAAAGTTATCGTTGAGTTGGACAGCAGGCTATTAGCCACCGCGTTATTAATTGGCCACCAACTACTAGTGGCGCGTGTTTTCCCTTGAATTCGTTTCATTTTCCATTCTTTTCGATCTTCATTCGGTCGCCCGCTGCCGCGACGCCTTTTCCACCGTTATCGATCACTCGGCGCGGTGTATGACGAGAAAAAAAGAGAGGAAACTAAAAGTGGTCGTCATGAAATATGGGCCCTGCTGGTCTCAAACTATTCAATTCCTGTTTGACAGATTTGGCTGCAAGTACTGGACGAGCTCGGGGATCCTGATGAACAGTTACATGGGTGCTTTCCCGGATCCCAGAGGCAAATATGGGAAGCAGCCGTCGCCTAACAACGTACTGGCGCCAGGCAAGCAACCCCTAACCTCCATGATACCGTCTCTCATCACCAACAGTACCGGCGGCATACGGCAGATACACGCTGTTTTCGGAAGCAGCGGAGGGACAGGCGGTATCTCGGCTATGGCTCAGGTCAGAGAACCCGATGTGCTCTAAAGTTACATTCTTCGAAGCGCGGGTGTTCGAGCGTGCTCAAATTAAACGAACGCTGAACAAAAGATCATAGAGGAAAATGAAGACCTGAAGCGATCATAAGTGGTCGAACGGTCGAGGGAAGCCTCAATCAACAGAGCCAACTATTGTAATGCCTCGACGGGGCGGCATTATATAACACCAACGTTTCGACAATGCTCATCAGCTGGGACTGGGGTACAACAGCCAGTGAATCGTTCAAAATGGGCGGCACCACTTTCTACAGCGGGCGTTATACCACCTGTTGTAACTCCGCGGTTGAACGAATGCTCCGCGAACGAACGGATCAGACAGACAGTCGTAACCACTCGCCCACAGACGATAAGTTCGCTGCGCCACTACTGCGATTTCTACTTGACGAAGGCCTTTGCACGTTTAACTAAAGGACAAAAATGAGATAACAATCTTCCCTGACGAAAAGAACTGGCCTGGTTGGGACATTGGCTCCAATCTCAAGCTTCCCCCGTCGGGTCACTCGTGATCATTGTTAGAGAGATGTTAAGCTAAGACTTGTACATCGGCAAGGAATTTAAATTTGTCAGCCTGGTAGGGAGAGTCGAATTTTGGCTAAGCGAAGAGTACACAAGGACAAAGATAGTCTCGATTGATTGATTGACCTGGTTTATTTCACCCAAGCAACACACAGGCTAGGTTGCTATGAGAATCTCCGTAGTGGAGTGGTCCGCATTATTTGACTGCTTTGTGGTTCTTCAACGTGCGCTGAACGTTCAGCGTACAGGTGTTTATTTATTTATTTTATTTTATTTATTTATTTATTTATTTATTTATTTATTTATTTATTTATTTATTTATTTACTTATTTATTTATTCTCCATCATATAATGCTGCTGCGCCTAGGACTCGAAACCATGATCTCGTACTCGGCATGCAAATATAGTAACCAAAGCGCCCTCGAAGCGAGTTAGCACATTGCTGTGACTTTTAAAAAGGGGTGCGCGGAATACCAGCAAGTTAGTTCTGTAAATATAGAGCCCTTAAAATCCATAATTAATTGTACTCTAAACAGCAAGTCAACGACGAAGTCTCATTGGCTTTGCCGCACCGTATACCCGGGATGTCATGGCATTTTGGCCACGCCTACTCTAATCTACCCACGAAATTGTTTTTGCGTTAGAAGACGTGGACAAAGAAAGGAGGGTACAGGACACACCAAGCGCTTTGTCCGGGTTTTCTGGCGCAAAAACCATTTCGCAATGCACAAACAACTCGCCCAAATCAGCACTTTGACTGGATTTACTATAGTCTAGTTAATGTTCTATCGACAAAGAAGGGTTACATAACATTAAAATGTAAAAACAGACTCAAACAGGCAAGCTTTCAAGACTTTCCCTAGGTTGAAACGGCCGAAGTCAGTGACTCCACACTCAAGATTTGGCGCTGTGGTTTCGGTGCGAAATTCAGAACATTGGCGTTAGTTTTCTCCGCTGTTAGTAATCAACATTCTCCCGTCAAATGGGCGAGATAGAAACGAAATTTAAGTTTATTTAAATTTAAGTCCAAATTTAAGTCCAAGTCTATTTTATGTGAAGGAAAACTACGCTCTTCAGCAAATGCGTTTCGCCATTCTTCCGCGTGCTTCCAACACCATATTTATAACCATATGCGCAAGAAAAAAGAAAGCCCACATTAGCCAACGCACTAGAAGTCTGCTGTATGTTGGTCACGAAAACGTACGAGCGGTTATGTGGTCGTGCCTTCTAGGATGGATGCGATCATATAGCAGATCGGAGAGCAAGGGTAGGCCATAACCGCATTACGAGTTCGCACGTGCTTCTTCCTCACTTCCGGCAGTGTTTCGCTTTGCCGACTGCCGTCTCGTTTGAATGTGGCACCACCACACCTGAGAAAACGAACAGCCTTTTCGGCACCAAAGGGCAGACATTCCGCGACAACTCTGGTTTCGGAGAAAGCCAACACGGGACAAAGCACCGTCCGACACCTAAGTCGTAGGACTGGGGGACCGTGGCGGTAAAAGCGACTAGTGTTGCAATGCGAGCTTGTTGGCACGGCATCTCGGAATGCTATTCTAGCGAGGACGAAGATGTTAAAGACGGACACGGTGCAGAGACAGACATGGCGGTTGATATGTCATGTACGCTGTGTAGCGCCGTGTTTGTCTTTCGTGTGCCTTCATGCGTCCTCGTTTGTATGCGCTATGATAGTATTTCGAGGTAAAAGCGCCTGCCTAAATCGGAAGGTCTGATCAACTCACAATTTCCTCATTACTTCCGCACTCCAATTCAAACCACAAATAATATTTGCTTCGCGCCCCTTGGCTTAATTTTCACTTTGCTTCGTGAGGTTGTGTATAACGAGAAATCTAGCCCCTCGGTTCCGCCCATGTTGTTCCAACAGACACAGCGCTGCATGTATGGCTTTATCGTCCCCTGCGCTGTTTCCGCTACGATGGAGTGTGGGCCTCGGTAAGCAAGGAGATGTGACCACTTAATTTTTGCAGCTGTTCGCCTGCGCGGCCGAGTTTCCGCTCCACAGCTGTGTCACGTCCAGCGTGGCCGTACGCCCGACACTCGGCAAAGACGGGTACTTGGTCCAGGTGGGCTCACCGAATTTCAAGTTCGACCCGGTACGAGAGCCGCGCTCCCAAACCTGCACTCTGTTCGTATAGCCGGTCGCACACGATAACACGGTGATCCCGTTCGGCTTGACTCGGCCGAACTAATGCCGCATAAATAGGGAAAAAATATAAGTGTTTATCTGTATTAGTAATTAAATTACGTTTTCAAAATATACCAAGGAGACACTTTTTCCATGAGAGGTGGCTCGGCAAGGCAGAAACAAGGCAACAACGAAATATACCGGTGGCGACACCACGTTGAAGTTCCCGCACCAACTTGCTGTGGAGTCATAGATTTTGACGGTGTGTGGTCGGGCCGAAGTTACCTTCTTTTTGTCTTGTCGGTAAAGATGCAGTACATTGTAAGATAGCCAAATAACGAACTTAGGAAGTTGTGAGGGCTTTTATCTCACCGAACGGCCCAAATACGAGAAAATATTGTGAAATAAATGACGTCGCACTGACGTCGCGCTGGGATTCTTGCGCGAAATTAAACAAAAAGGGGACTACACATTTGCGTACAGCTGCATTAGTGCCCTCAATCATGCTACTGACGAATGATCGATGCTGCACGCAGACCGAAGGCATGAATAAGTCGCACGCAAAAATTACAGGCGAATCACCGGTCGTCTCCTATACATCGCCATCTGGCATCAAACCCTCCTCGCCCTTCACGGTGTCTATCAACGGCAAAAAAAAAAAAAGAAAACACTCAACACCGACAGAGCTTCAAAAATTGCCATGCATTATTTATCGCATATCCCATGGCTCCATGCATTCGCTTCATTACTCCTTAAATATATTGCAGAAAAAGTGGAAGCCAAGACCATTGTTTTTGATGACTCTCCATTGCTCAAGGTCCTTTCAAGTCTTCGGTCAGCGCTCGGCGTCATTTATTCGTTCTGAGCATGTTTGAAGACACTAATGTCGCTGCGCGTGCGCTTTAAGCCACGTGGTATATACTTTTGTCGAGTCCCACGCACGTTCAGTGCAGCCCCGGAGACATTTTACAACCACAGCAGCTATCATCAGGAAAAGAAATTATTTGGATATTCCTAATAGTGACTCTACAGCTTCTACATAGAAGATTTTGCGTTTAAAGCAATACCTTAAAAGTGGGTAATTAATTACCTAGGCTTACAGTAAGAAATACTTTTGAGTTGCCCAAGAGGACAGTGAACAATACTAAGTTGGTTGCATTCTCGAAATGCACACGAAGATTTTTTTTAAAGCATAGCACGAGTTGGTTAACCTACTGTACATACGTACAAACTGCAGCTCAGCTTGAGACGCTGGCAATTTGTAAACAATATATCCCCATCGCTTGCGCAAAATAAGGTCGACTTCCCCTTTTTAAAGCTGATTTGCGTCCAGAACGCGAATAGAACGCGTCCAGAAGCAAGCAGCACGCTTCGTAACAGGAAATTATAATTTTACTATCAGAGGATCCGGAATACGGGAAGGGTTGGGTTGGAAAACTTTTTCTTCACGCAGGAAAATCCTAAGATTGAAATTCCTTTATAATATATAAAAGTAAAACTGGTATCGACAAAACACTGCTCATCAAGGAGCCGCATTACGTTTCATCTAGGAGAGACCGCACTAACAAAATCAGAGCTTATCAGTGCCGTACCAATGTGTTTAAGTATTCATTTTTTTCCTAACACGATTAACGATTGGAATGAGCTCCCTAATGAGGTGATGCCAGCTTCTAGTTTTGAAAATGCTATTGAGAGCCATATTCTTTGATTGTTCTGTTATTCATCTCTGCACATATGCAACTTTTTTTTGTTAGTTAGTTACTTTGTTACTCACTTTGTTTTGTACTTTGTTAGTTTGTATTCCGCTTTTGTGAATTTCAGTGCTTAAACTATGTTGTATTTACTGATGTATTCTTTTGATGTTGCTGAATATGTTTCCATTGTGACCACCTGTATTTTAACCCCCCTACGATAATGCCGTACAGGCGATGTAGGTATACCGAATAAATAAATAAATAAATAAATAAATAAATAAATTTGTATGGCAGTGTTGGCTTCCGTTTCTGCAGGCTAATATCTTGCTCAAGATGGGCCACAAAGTGGACAAGAAGAGCGTGTTCACTGCGAGCGCTACGGCGATCGTCACGAGCGCTCGAGACTCGTGGATGGCGCCCGCAGACAAGCAGCACACCGACGGCGGCAGTGCAGGCGTGCATTACGTGCACCCCGTCATCAAGAACGACAGGAAGTGAACTCTGCCCACTCTCGATCCTTGGCCAAAGTCGACCGACGACAATTATGGCGGTCTTCGTGGTTCGAGGTGTCGAATACTTCCGGCCGCATGGCGCAGGGCGCAGTGCTTCCGCGGCACCAGGAAGAGGCCCGCGGACAGCCGACGACGTAATTGCGTCATCGGAGTAGTAGCTTCTCTTGTTGCTTCTTTTTTATTACTTCCCGTTGCTCATGGCGTTGGCGTAGGATATTTATTGCCTTTTTTCTCAAACAAAACGTTTTTGTGACGATATTTTTCCCGCCGTAACTATATGGCGAGCGAGCGCAAGACGAGCGAGTGGGCGTAGCTTCTTGGCGGAAAATAAACGCAGCTATTAAAGTGGGCGGGAGGGCGTTGGTCGTGTCGGATTGTTTAACCATGGCGGCAGGTATTTCCCTGAATGTATTCTCTGAAAGCGCGTGAGTAACATGTGCGGAATAAAATATTACAAATCTGCACTTTGCCCTAAAAAGATACAGGAGAGCAGTTGGTTCCCGAAGGGTATTGTTACTGCACCGCCATTTTTGTTTCCTATCCTTTTGAAAGAGTGTATTTGTTAACAATGGCCAATCAGTTCTGCACAAGCCCACAAAATGGAGGAATGTTCATGAAAGAAAAGGAAATTGTCGTTGACCCGACTGTACCACGACGCTACAAAAGAAAACTCAAACGGGTGAACTTTCGGCAGCGGTCACGAGCCAATCGGCGCGCAACTCCGTCTGCTTGCATTGGCGGGCTGCCTAGCGGGCTGCTACGAGACGCCATGAGCACGAATTCGTTATTGCTGCCCTTATACACGCTTTTTTTTTTTCAAGAATATGTGGTCTGTTTGGATGAAATAAATTCGGGGGTTTTACGTGCCAAAACCACGATCTGATTATGAGGCACGCCGTAGTGGGGGAGACAGAAAATTTATAGTATAGAACAAATTTGTGATACCGTGGTTGGCGCCCCTAGTACAGGGCTCCAATGACGTGAGCGGCTCTCTGGGCTTGGTTCAGGAAAGCCAGTTCGCTTTCCTCGTCCGCAAGCCGCGCCTCCCATAGCCCGTTAAAGTCTTCTGTTTTTAGTTGTGGGGCGTTTATATGTGGACTAATTGATTGCCTCGGGTTCTTTAACGTGCCCCCAAATACCCGGGACATGAGTGCTTTTGCATATCGCCCCCACCGAGATGCTGCCGCCGCAGCCAGGATTTCATCCCGCGACTTCGTGCTCTGCAGCGCAACACCATAGCCGCTAAGCCACCAGGGGGGGACCAGCTTGGATCGATGAAACTATAGGAAACTCGATGAAGCTAGAGGACATCTAGAGGAAAATCGATGAAACTTGAGGACGAAATCCCAAATTCAATTTTTACAGCGAAGCTTTGTATATTATTCCCTCCGGTGGTGGTCGATGTCCGTCCGTCTATCGCTTCGCGTCGACACGAAAAAGGTTTCGTCTTCAGTTTCTCGCGAATGCTCTGTAGCGCTGTCTAATGGAAAAATCTTGGAAAAAATTGTACTGAAATTAGCCACTAAGACGACTCTATCATTACGCCGAGTTTCATTTACACACCATAATTAGTTCACAGTGAAGATGTAAACGTTAAAGAATGCCCGTCTGCAGTCAATACATGGCTGTCTACGGAAGGAGTATGGTTACAGAAAACAGCGGTAACTCTCGTTTTGTCGAAACTATCTTGAAACAAACCATACCGAAATGGGCCGCCAAGACGACTGTCATTACGCCACGTTTCATTTACTTGTTATAATTAGTTCACAGTGAAGTTGTAAACGCTACAGAATTGCCGTCTGCTGTCAATACATGCATGGCG